>NW_028165336.1:160000-396000 GCF_964263955.1 Coregonus lavaretus
ACTGGACACACACACACACTGGATACACACACACACACACACACACACACTGGAAACACACACATACACACTCGATACACACACACACACACACACACACACACACACACACACAAACACACCGGACACACACAAACACACACTGGACACACACACACACACACTGGACACACACACACACACACACTGGAGACACACACACACACACACACACACACTGGAAACAAACACACACACTGGACAAACACACTGGACACACACACACACTGGACACACACACACACTGGATACACACACACACACACACACACACTGGAAACACACACATATACACTCGATACACACACACACACACACACACACAAACACACTGGACACACACACACACACTGGACACACAAACACACACTGGACACACACACACACACACTGGACACACACACATAAATGAAGCAGGGGGTTTGTCCATCTGCATTTACCCCATTGGACACAACTTCCTGATTATTATTATTATTTATTATTATTATTATTCACTCAGAATTGTTGTTGGTGGGATTTCTATTACAAAGTTTCCCTTTTAAGATGCCGTTGCCCCTGTAAGAGCTCTGTTGCAAATGTGCCTAAGCCATGCTTGATACTCCGGTTGTAACTGCATTTTTAAAACAACGCATTGTAGGAGTAAGAAATAAACGTGTTATCAATGGAAAGCTTGGATCCCCCTCTTTTTCAACAATGGTCAAAACTGCTTTCAAAAGTGTTTTCCCCGTGATTGCATTAAGAGTTGTTGTCCGTTGACTGCTTGAATAAACGGCCCTACAAAGGCAAAGAGCATCAACTAGAAAACAGTACAACTGAAGACAAAAAAGCCTTTAAAGTTGTTTTTGCTGTCCAGCCAAATATGTCGTAGGTAGATAAGTGTAAATGCACTGATGTATCATCTTATCATGTCCACTGATCTGACCTATGACCCCTTAAATGCTGATACTGCACTCTGCCTTTGTATGACCTTAAACAGCTGTATGGGTCATGCAAAGTGCAGTATCTAAAAAATCTAAATGTGTTTATCCAGCTTTCTTGTTGTTTTTAATGGTGTTGTGTAGTTGTGTTTTCATGTTTTGAATGTTGTATTGTAGCAACCCTCAAGCTGTTTTTATCCATAAGGTAAGAACTATTTCATCACGGACAATGTTTATACTTATGTGACTTTGTATTACTATCAATGCTGTCCTTTTCTTTATGTTAGCGAGCGTTTCAATATTTTGTTTGCTATCTTTCTTACCATTATCTGGGTATTTGAATTTCAATGCGAGTTAAACCATAATGTTTCCGCAGGATTGTGCCATGTTTTATTCTGGTGATAACTGGATCACTGGCTGTCTCATGGAGTGTGTGAGGGTGAGTGTCATGGTCAGGATGGCCTGAACTCAGAGCCTGATAGAATACCAAGGAAAACCGTAGTAACTGCAGTAGAACATGGTGGAACAAAGCCAGATGGCAGTAACCTCACTTACTGCTGTTTCCTTGGTTTTTACTGGGATTTTGTAGTTACAGCAAATTTGACCCTCCATTTTCTCTGAAACTGAAGATAATCGAACCAGGACACTTTGTCACAAGATATAACAGATACTATGAAGCCTGATTTAGGTCTGAACTCATCTTTGACCAAATGTGTAGCAGCAGTTTGCAATTGTACGGCAGAATAGCTGTGTACATTATTTAATACCTCTTCATGGACTACATTTGAACACTTGAACAGTGTCTTCTGTTAGGGTGTGAACTGGTATGGTATGGTAAGATTACTTAGTGGGGCTAGTAACTGAAAGGTTGCTGGTTCGAATACCTGAGCCGTCAAGGTAAAAATCTGTCTGTGCCCTTAAGCAAGGCACTTACACCTGATTTGCTCCAGGGGGCGCCGTACTACTATGGCCCTGTAAAACAACACATTTCACTGCATCTATCCGGTGTCTGTGACAATACATTTTAAAAAATTAAAAAAAAAAATTACAACAGTTAATTTAACAATGCTGGTTATAAATCTTGTTGACATTCATCCAAGGACACCTTGACTTGCATTACACTCTCACTCGAGAAAAATATTCTCATGAAATCATATGACTTATAGTTAGAGAAAAGGATTCCTGTGAACGCGGCCTGCTACAAGCAGGAAACAAGTTATGGATGTGTGATCTATCTTGGCATCTTTTTGGGGTAACCACATTGGAACATTCCAACATTCATCTTTAAGGACATGAACTAGCAGAACAGGTTTCAGCAAAGTATGGAGTCATTGTTTTCAGGAAGGTGTCTCCATGGCGATAGGAGGGACAGGAGGCAGACTAAGGGCAAGGGAAGCCACCTGAACTACTGCCCTACAAAGGCAAAGAGCAGTCTACGCAAACAGTGAATCTGAGAAAAATTGCTTTAAAGTTGTTTTTTTTTGTCCAATCATATCAACCATGACCACTGATCTGACCTATGACCCCTTAAATGCTGATACTGCACTCTGCCTTTGTATGACCTTAAACAGCTGTATGGGTCATGCAGAAGCAAAGTGCAGTATCTAAAAAATCTAAATGTGTTTATCCAGCTTTCTTGTTGTTTTTCTGTTTGATGGAAACAGTTGGAGTGTTGTAACTATATTCCAACTGTATTTAATGGTGTTATGTTGTCGTGTTTTCATGTTTTCAATGTTGTATTGGAGTAGGCCTAACCCTCACCAATATTTCTGTTGATGGAGAGAGACACCAGACAAGACACAGAGACAGCAACAGAAGAATATGATATGATGGAGAGAGACACCAGACAAGACACAGAGACAGCAACAGAAGAATATGATATGATGGAGAGAGACACCAGACAAGACACAGAGACATCAATAGAAGTATAGGATATGATGGAGAGAGACACCAGACAAGACACAGAGACATCAATAGAAGTATAGGATATGATGGAGAGAGACACCAGACAAGACACAGAGACAGCAACAGAAGATATGATATGATGGAGAGAGACACCAGACAAGACACAGAGACAGCAACAGAAGAATATGATATGATGGAGAGAGACACTAGACAAGACGAGGAAGACATATTGTTGGGGAGAGAGGAGCTGCTACCCCTGGGGAGAGAGGAGCTGCTACCCCTGGGGAGAGAGGAGCTGTTACCCCTGGGGAGAGAGGAGATGTTACCCCTGGGGAGAGAGGAGCTGTTACCCCTGGGGAGAGAGGAGCTGCTACCCCTGGGGAGAGAGGAGCTGTTACCCTTGGGGAGAGAGGAGCTGTTACCCCTGGGGAGAGAGGAGCTGCTACCCCTGGGGAGAGAGGAGCTGCTACCCCTGGGGAGAGAGGAGCTGCTACCCCTGGGTAGAGAGGAGCTGTTACCCCTGGGGAGAGAGGAGCTGATACCCCTGGGGAGAGAGGAGCTGCTACCCCTGGGGAGAGAGGAGCTGTTACCCCTGGGGAGAGAGGAGCTGTTACCCCTGGGGAGAGAGGAGATGTTACCCCTGGGGAGAGAGGAGCTGTTACCCCTGGGGAGAGAGGAGCTGCTACCCCTGGGGAGAGAGGAGCTGTTACCCTTGGGGAGAGAGGAGCTGTTACCCCTGGGGAGAGAGGAGCTGCTACCCCTGGGGAGAGAGGAGCTGTTACCCCTGGGGAGAGAGGAGCTGCTACCCCTGGGGAGAGAGGAGCTGCTACCCCTGGGGAGAGAGGAGCTGATACCCCTGGGGAAAGAGGAGCTGATACCCCTGGGGAGAGAGGAGCTGTTACCCCTGGGGAGAGAGGAGCTGTTACCCCTGGGGAGAGAGGAGCTGTTACCCCTGGGGAGAGAGGAGCTGCTACCCCTGGGGAGAGAGGAGCTGTTACCCCTGGGGAGAGAGGAGCTTCTACCCCTGGGGAGAGAGGAGCTGATACCCCTGGGGAAAGAGGAGCTGTTACCCCTGGGGAGAGAGGAGATGTTACCCCTGGGGAGAGAGGAGCTGTTACCCCTGGGGAGAGAGGAGCTGTTACCCCTGGGGAGAGAGGAGCTGCTACCCCTGGGGAGAGAGGAGCTGTTACCCCTGGGGAGAGAGGAGCTGCTACCCCTGGGGAGAGAGGAGCTGTTACCCCTGGGGAGAGAGGAGCTGCTACCCCTGGGGAGAGAGGAGCTGTTACCCCTGGTGAGAGAGGAGCTGTTACCCCTGGTGAGAGAGGAGCTGCTACCCCTGGGGAGAGAGGAGCTTCTACCCCTGGGGAGAGAGGAGTTGCAACGAAGAGAGACTGTGACCCTGCTCGGGAAGAGCTTAACGATTGGTGATTGTTGGGGCACGTTTGGCAGGAGCTTCAGTGATGAAGACTGCTGAACTTGCTGATGTTTCACAATATGCCATGGCCGTCTCAGTCACCAGGTCTCAACCCAATTGAAGACAACCATCAACAAAACACTAAATAATGGAATTTCTTGAGGAAGAATGATGTCACATCCCTCCAATGGAGTTCAAGAAACCTTTTTTTTTATTTTTTTTTTTTACCTTGACAATAAACATTTTAATGAACCACAAACACTTGATGTTTAGGGATGGCACACACATAGGGATACAGTTTCCGTTCCTTCTCACATATGCACCTAGGAAGATGCAGTGTTTCTCAACCTGTCATTTTACATAATGTTGCAAGACACATACCATCAAATGAATCCATAGACTTTTGTCCATATTTAAAGAAGGCTGTCATTTCACAAATTGCTCCTATATTGAAAGGACATAGGGAAAATAAAGTCAAACATTTCAATACATAACAAAATAATAAAAACAATCACAGCATTACTCAGTCTTAATGTATTTTAACCATATTAACCAGTTTAATCAAATTGTTTTCATTTAGAACACTAAATCAGAACTACATTTGGAGTTCCAGACACTTGTAGAATGTATGCCAAGGCACATTGTAAGAGCTATAAAGAGACAGGGAGTGGGAGAGAGAACAGGTAGAACCTGATATGGAAATGAGCAGAACAAACTAAAAGAACTTTCCACCACCGAATGATCATTCCAGACTCTACTTCTATTGAGAGACATATAAAAGGTAAGACAATGATTGTTATGTGTATTAATATAGTTGATGATATTGTTATGTGAATTCAAATAGTTTATGATATTGTTATGTGTATTCATATAGTTGATGATATTGTTATGTGTATTAATATAGTTGATGATATTGTTATGTGTATTAATATAGTTGATGATATTGTTATGTGTATTCATATAGTTGATGATATTGTTATGTGTATTAATATAGTTGATGATATTGTTATGTGTATTAATATAGTTGATGATATTGTTATGTGTATTCATATAGTTGATGATATTGTTATGTGTATTAATATAGTTGATGATATTGTTATGTGTATTGATATAATTCATTATATTGTTGTGTATTCATATCGTTGATGATATAGTTATGTGTATTAATATAGTTGATGATATGTTTTGTGGACAGTGTTATAATAGGCCTACTCTCCTTAAAATGTTTTGGATATAAATTAGATGCGTGGGGTGAATTCGTTCTGTTTCCATCTGTGTGCCCCAGGGTGATCGCTCCTACACTATCTAGAATCTAAAAGGGTTCTTTGGCTGTCCCCATAGGAGAACCCTTTGTAGAACCCTTTTTGGTCCTAGGTAGAACCCTTTTGGGTTCCATGAAGAATCCTTTCCACAGAGGGTTCTACATGGAAGCCAGAAGGGTTTTACCTGGAACCCAAAAGCATTCTCCTGTGGGGACAGCCAGAGGACCCTTTTGGAACTCTTTTTTCTAAGAGAGTACTGTATCAAAGGTCTATAGACTTGTCTTCTCAAAACAGGCTTAAAACACAACAAGCAACAACATTTTCTCTTTCTAATCTACTGTTAACGCTTTTCACTCAGGAAGGCATGTTGTTTGAAAGAGAGACAAATAAATACTGTGGAAAGACTAACAACAACTTACACTTCCTCAAAACAGGTTGTGTGTGTTCATTAGTGCCCACCGTAGCAAAACGTTTGGCAACAGAAACCGTTTAGGTCACGTTGTACAGCGTTTGGAGTAAACTGTTTATGCAACATTTTAAAACTGTTGGCTGCGGAGTAAACTAATGAATACGACCCAGGTTGTAGCCTACAACTCGGCTGTTGATGGCTGCCTCATGCTGTAACCTGAACTTAGCCTGAGGGGTGTACTATGATGCAAGCTAGATATACAGGTTTTCTAAAGTTAGCTTCAGTTAGCTTCACATTCCAGCTCAGGCCTCACCCATAAGAATACACAGAGTGCTAGTCATCAGGAAGGTGCTCTCTCAGCACAACAGTATATATCTAAATGACTTGACATGTTCTGGTTGTGAATTCAGGCTACAAGGTGAGAATCATGCCAGGAATGATTGTAATGTGTGTAGAGAAATTAAATGTATGGTGTAATTTTAGTACAGTGAATGGAAGTAAAACACTCAGACCTAACAGTCAACTTCTACTGAGACAGGTTTGTGTCAGTCTAATCATACAAAATGGTGCTAACTGAACATGGGCAAGTCAAATTCAATATATCAATATTCAAGACTCAACCTTTGCAGAATCAGAATCACCTTTATTCGCCAAGTACATTTGCACATACATATGTAGGATCTTAATTTGAGCCAGTTTGCTACAGCAGGAAAATATTCCTGCAGCAACAGGAAGTGTGAATTATAATTAATGGACATTTTTGTAGCGGTTGATACATTTTTATTAAGCGAAACTCAAGTCTGGCATTTCTAAGTGGAAATTACAAACTTCAGAAGCCTTTTAAAACCTCAAATACACTACAAGTTTTACATTTCCTGCATTGCGGGAAAGTTATTCTGCAGTGGAGGGTGATCAAATTAAGATCCTAGATCTGTACACATAATTCTACATGGTGATAGTGACAGACAACATTTAGAGACAGAATACAGACAGAAGAGTTTACACAAATGTTTACACAACATTATACACAACTAGGAAGAGTGAGCATAGAGCTATAAGATAATGAACAGTTGATATACAGATATACAGTACAGTGGGAATACAGTTGGTATACAGATATACAGTACAGTGGGAATACAGTTGATATACAGATATACAGTACAGTGGGAATACAGTGGATATACAGATATACAGTACAGTGGGAATACAGTTGGTATACAGATATACAGTACAGTGGGAATACAGTTGGTATACAGATATACAGTACAGTGGGAATACAGTTGGTATACAGATATACAGTACAGTGGGAATACAGTTGATATACAGATATACAGTACAGTGGGAATACAGTTGGTATACAGATATACAGTACAGTGGGAATACAGTTGGTATACAGATATACAGTACAGTGGGAATACAGTTGGTATACAGATATACAGTACAGTGGGAATACAGTTGATATACAGATATACAGTACAGTGGGAATACAGTTGATATACAGATATACAGTACAGTGGGAATACAGTTGGTATACAGATATACAGTACAGTGGGAATACAGTTGATATACAGATATACAGTACAGTGGGAATACAGTTGGTATACAGATATATAGTACAGTGGGTATACAGTTGATATACAGATATACAGTACAGTGGGAATACAGTTGCTATACGGTGGATGTCCACATGTACAGTACCAGTATAAATATATCTAAGAGAGATGAACAGAGTGCTAATGCAGTATAGTTCAGTTATTTAGTGTACAGTTCAGAGATGGCTTGATGTGGTGAGCAGCGTAGAGTGTATAGTCCTTTAGTCTCTATGGGCCAGATGGTAGTGTACAGTTCAGAGATGGCTTGATGTGGTGAGCAGCATAGAGTGTATAGTCCTTTAGTCTCTATGGACCAGATGGTAGTGTACAGTTCAGAGATGGCTTGATGTGGTGAGCAGCATAGAGTGTATAGTCCTTTAGTCTCTATGGACCAGATGGTAGTGTACAGTTCAGAGATGGCTTTATGTGGTGTGCAGCATAGAGTGTATAGTCCTTTAGTCTCTATGGGCCAGATGGTAGTGTACAGTTCAGAGATGGCTTGATGTGGTGAGCAGCATAGAGTGTATAGTCCTTTAGTCTCTATGGGCCAGATGGTCGGTTTGTGAGGGCCACAGCATGGGGAAATAAACTGTTCAGATGGGGGTCTATAACATCCAATCACATAGGTTTACAGCAGCTAACAGTTGCAACGTTATTGCTATTAACTCAAACTGCCTTGGTTTAGATAAAGACATAATCTCTGTACAGATGTAGGATCTTAATTTGATCACCCTGTTGCAGGATAACTAAAACGTGTAGTGTATTTGAGTGTATTTAAGCTTTAAAAAAGGTTTCTGACGATGATCAATTGCACTTTTCTATTATAAAATGAATCATTCATTATAATCCACATAATAATTCAAATGTCCTGTTGCTGCAGGATTATTTTCCTGCTGTAGCAAACTGGCTCAAATTAAGATCCTACATCTGTAGCAATACACCTCTCTTTGATGTACATGGCTATATCAGGATTGACTTTTGACCATTTGACATCTTTTCTTACTGTTGTTTAGGCTGGTTGAATGAGTCGCCTATAAAAGCTACTTCATCTGCAAGAGAACAGGCGGCTGCACCAGCGACTGTAAGAAGTTATGTGATTTCCTCATATGAACGTGAAAGTAAGTGTGTAGCCTACGCAGTTACACAATGGCTGTTGAAACTGTGGCACATATTTCTCGGTAACATTAGAAGTCGGATAAATGTGTTGATATGTAGGAAAGACGGGCAGACTCTCGTAGGTCTAGGCTAAACTACAAACTATTATATAACTCAATGATATATATATATATATTTTTTACATTGTTAGCAAACTGATATGTGACACGTATTAATGCCACAATAACATGCAAAACAGGAAAGGCCACCTGCCCTGAATGACGGGTCGCCACTTGCTGAGGTATAGACCTTGATCTGCTTTACACAACAACAAAAAAACTGTTATACATTATAACCTAGCCTACTTTAAATAATATAAAATGTCTTGATTGTTGCAAAAGACCTTTCTGTATAGATCACTGATCCCCCCCGATCAATCAAGCCTGTTTTAGCCCTTCTGTCTACATTCTCAGATACGATTAGAAAAGAACAGATTCAAAAATAATAAATGGCAGACTTTTAATGAATACAAATAAGTGTGTGACATGGCCATGGTGAAGAGATGTCACAACTACATATTCATGTGATTGCATTAAATCACCTGACTGTTTCGATATGTCTGTTAGTAAATGTTTTGTAAGAGAAAATTAATAAATGATAACAATTCACATTCAAGAATTACTGTGTTAACTACAACCAACATGTTGGATCTCTGTTTAGGGATCAGTTCTCTAAAATGAGTCTCTCTGGGGAGAGAGAGGAGGGGGGCCCTGCCTCTAAAATGAGTCTCTCTGGGGAACATGACACCAAAGCTAAGAGGTGAGATGACAATTTTGTTTATGAATTATTAAGAGTTCATTTCCTAAATGCTATTTCCACAATTTTCACATGAGTTTTTTAATCAGAAATGGTTGCTTATGGGTACCTTCAATATTACTGTTCTCAGATGTTTAATTAATAGATTTTAGATGTGTATTATTATTTTTTGCAAAACACTATATATCCATTGTTTAGCTGAAATGGAATGTTCGTATCCTGTATATTTGACTGTATTATCTGGTTGTCTCACCTAGCTATCTTAAGATGAATGCACTTACTGTAAATCGCTCTGGGTAAGAGCATCTGCTAAACAGGTGGGGCTCTGCCCTGAATGACAGGTCACCACTGCTCCAAAGCAATTACATGTTGCACAGGAACCACTGACTCACTGCATGTTTCTATTATCAAGACACCTGCTGGTACCTCTTAACTGGTTAGTACAGCTCATGAGGTGTCCTAAATATCTGCCAACTAGGTGGGACACTTATGAATAAAGAGGCTTCATGCATAGCTTTAATTTATACCCATAAGAGTAGGACTAAAATGGCTTTATTCTCAGCACTTATACAACACATTTTCTACTCTGAGACGCTTTTTGGATATGGGCCCAGATCTCAAAATATTGTAACGAGCCAGTATTAAATGAGTCTGTCTGGGGAGAGAGAGGACCAATTTTTCTACTCTGAGACGCTTTTTGGATACGTGCCCAGATCTCATAATCTTGTTTTAAAAAACATTTTTTTTTTGTTTTCCATAATAAAAAATGAATATTACTAATGTAAGCCACTGTAAAGACTTGGTTTAGTGTATTGTGTAGCTCTGCTCATGTCCGCGTTCTGGAACTGTCCGCGTCCCCGTACAGAACTGTCCGCGTCCACGTACGGTTTGGCGCCAAGCATATTGTCCAGTTACGCGCAGAGTGGGCTGAGGTGATGTTGGGGAATAACGACGGAGTTCGTTACAGTGTTGAGACACCGAAGTTTATTGTTCAATTTGCTTTTTGCGTAATGGTCAGTGACAGTATGAGTGTAGCCAGATCCTTTTCACTCGCTATCCTTGTTTCATCTTGTGGTTCACCGGATTCGTCATCATCCTCGAGGGACAGACGAACGACCTGCTAGCTAGCCAAGCTAGTCGGTACAGCTAGCTAAGCTAGCTACTCTACCAGCAGCATCCTAGTTATCCTAGCTACCACTACATCATCACCGGCTGCCTGCATTTCTTGTGGACCGATGGAGCTCCCGGGTTGTTTCTTCCACCTGTTAAATACCGTGGAGGGCTTCTCCCTCTCTCGTTGACGGATGCTGGCTACCTACCATCCCTCTGTCCGGTTCTCCTCTCTTCACATGATGGACGGTAACTTTAGTGTTTAACCCCTCTGTGTCCAAGGACTGAACTTTTGAATATTATTTTCGGGGCGCCTCAAGTGACATTTTTTACAACGTTTATTTCTGATAAAATTAGTTCATTGCATCCGCCATGGAGCCCAGTTTCATAATATTACCTTCTGTCCCTGGTTATGAAGTAATCTCGAAACAACAGGCCTTATTTTAGGGCATTTTTCACCCTACCAGCTCCTATTAGTTCTATAGGCCCTTTTCACGATGACGTCATCTAACTTCCGCCTTTCCGCGTAGCAGGTTAACTTCACTTCCGTTCGCCCGTAACCTGAGACTTCTCTTCTGAGGTACGTTTAAGTTAAATTAGTAAAGTTAAGAGTAATAATGTTTACGTATATGCAATGGTTTGTAACTTGCTAACGTTATTGTTAATTCATAATTGTTCACTGCCTTAGTTACTTAAAAGTGGGCTAACGTTAGCTAACAACAACTTAGTACCAGATACCGATAACGTTAAAAGGTAGCGTTACATCGCTGCCTGGCTGTAATGTAACAAGTTTACTTAGCTAGCTATCTAACCCTTTGTTAGACAGTTAGTTTATTCATGAATGTATAGTAACTCACCTATTCAAATACTGTTGTGCATGATAGCTAGATAAATATTGATTCCTGGTCAAAGCTGAATGTTAATTTAGCTGTTTCTTTTCTCCCGGTGTCTGTATCGCAACAGTATCCCATCCAACACCGAAGCATGGCACAATCTTCGAGAAGATGCTATTGCAGTGTACCATTTTGTTCAAACAACAAACAGAAATTCCCGTATCTTCCCGTATAAATCTCCTCAGCTCAGCAGGGAGGACACTCTTAAGACCCAGGCCATCGCCCGGCTGAGGATTTTAGTCGAGAGGGCCATACGGAGGGTGAAGGAGTACCATATCTGGGATGGGCTTGTTCCTCTTTCCACAGTGGGTTCAGTGAATCAGCTGTGGGCCATCTGCTGCCTCATGTCGAACTATCAGGGACCTCTTGACATTAAAGGAGACAAACCAGTCTGATGTTTTTGTCAACTGGAAGTTGTATATTTCCTGAGTAAGCTAGATGGGCTGTAAATAGAAGTACTTTTATATTACTGTATTGTATGTACAAAAAAATGTAAATATGAATTAACTTTGTTGGTAATTTAATTGATCTAATGTTATACTGTATGTTTTTGTTAAGGGTAATAACTTTTTCATAGCTATTAGTCTCCTGAGTCTCCTGAGTGGCGCAGTGGTCTAAGGCACTGCAACGCAGTGCTAACTGTGTCACTAGAGATCCTGGTTCGAATCCAGGCTCTGTCGCAGCCGGCCGCGACCGGGAGACTCATGGGCGGCGCACAATTGGCCCAACGTCGTCCAGGGTAGGGGAGGGAATGGCCGGCAGGGATGTAGCTCAGTTGATAGAGCATGGCGTTTGCAACGCCAGGGTTGTGGGTTCGATTCCCACAGGGGGCCAGTATAAAAAATATATATGTAAGTCGCTCTGGATAAGAGCGTCTGCTAAATGACGTAAATGTTAATGAACCTAATGTGATATATTGTAAAAATATCCAACTATTAACCATGTTATGTGCTTATGTGTCATGGCACTGATGGAACTATTAAATATATGTTTGCAAGCAACTGCTTCCAATCCTTTTTGATTTTGGTAAGAGCATTTACAACATCGCAATCCTTTTCAAAATTTGTATTTCAATACATAGATATACAGTATATAACACAATTAAGTTCATTTGCAGTTAAAGAAAAACATGTCGACATTTACATCACAATCCTTTTCAAAATGTGTGTTTCAGTACATAGGAGATATACAGTATATGACAAGTTAATTTGCAGTTAAAGAAAAAAATGTCAAAGGTTCACCTTCCACATTTACCTTAACACTATTTACACATAAAATTCTGCCTTATGTTTTATAACTTAAGAAGACATCCATGTAGATGTTATAATAGAAATGATCAAGCTTCTGTCGCATTGAGTGGATAATCTCCTCATCCCTAAAGATTCTCTCAACTGTGAAGTCAGTGCGGGTATCTGTAATGAAGTCACACCACTGAAGTCCGCTTAAGGCGAGTTGGCCTTGAACCTGATAGTAGTATTTGTGGCTCTTCTTAAGGCAGGCCTGGCCTTTAACTGTGATCAGGTGTTTAACTTGGGTAACATTTTCAACATCGCAACTCTTAACCTCAGCAAGACCAAATGGTGGTGCTTCTGTTGGGCAGAAGACTTTAGCATCCGGGCTGGCTGCAAGGTGAGGTGAATCAGGGTGGATGATGACCCCGCATTGTTTCAGAGAGACATCACAAAAATCAGAATATTGCCTCAGTATCTCAGGTTCCAGATCCAACCCTCTTCTCATAGCAGCTGTCTGAGGAGTTCCTCTCAGAATGCGGTTTGCCAAAGCCTCCCCACGAACATGGCATATTTCACGGAATCTGCTGGCTGTCAGTCGGGGTTTGCGTACCTGGCTCCACAGCTGGCATTCTGACTGCATTCTTGTTTCTGCTTCAATAGCAGCAGACATCTCCTCTGACACAATCAGGCTGTCCAAATGACATTGTTGTATGTAGTTGGGCTCAAAATCAATGGGAAATTTAAAGTTGTAACCTTCAATAGGCAACTGAGGAAACTCACTGGCACCAGGGTGTTTAATAATATCTCTACTTAATTCTAGAGGGCACTGGTAAGAAAGCACAGACCCAAATGGCACAGGGCCAAATTTAGAGTCCACCAAATTAAGGCCCTCAAGCCCGTGCAGCAATTTGCAAATCCCTGGTTGTGGACGGATGTCTTTCAGTTTCTCAGCACTGGCCATGACGTGAGGATCCGGAATAGGCCCTGGCATGAAAGTGAGATATGTCAAGTTTAGATTTCATTAAATGCCACCTTATCTTTTTCACTAAAAAAGACAACCACACTCATCCAGTCTCGTACATGCTTCTAATACAAATAAAAAAATATCCACTGAAAGTCTATATAAAAAGTAACAAATAATAATCACTTTTATGTTTGTATTATTTTAGAAATGCACTAAAGTCTTTGTGCTCTAGTACAGGCGGGGGCTCATTCAGACTCACCATCATAGGCTCGGTACAGTGTGCACTTCACACCAGCTCTGACACTTGTTTTTTTCTTAGCCGCTGGTTTACACACCGCCATATCATTGGTGGCCTCTGGTACAATTCCCTGTGATATAATAATGATGAACAATACATTGTCAAAAGTCAATACAAACTGCAAAGTTCTGCATCAGTGTAACAAATAATGTCTGACCTGTGTCCTAGGCCGGTGCCAGGTCTGCAGTGCGCTGGTGCATGACAGAGGCAATGGCACTGTCTTAAAGCCCATGGTAACATAGTGAGCACTTTGAAAAAGAAGTGCTACTATGTGATTACATAGTGCTTTCCCAGCAGAGCAGGAACATGACATGTGATTGAGTACCACAGGAACCTCTGCAGAGTCTAGTGTAACCTGTTCATAGAGACATAACAATTAGTGCTGTACTTACAAAACATTTTTTCTGCGTTTCATTATAAACTACTGTACACAATTTTCAAAACCCAATTTCTTTTTTTAATTAAGAAAAATTGGCTGTTCTGAAACCTTTGACAAGTAGTGCCAACACTTATCGAAAATTTGAACATTTTGAGTTATCACAGAATCTTTCCCAGTCTTTATTGCCGTCAACAACCCACATCGGTTTGTAAGAATTTCGTTGTGTATTAAGTTTAATGATACAAAATCAGAGCTCAGACTGAGAAACAAACTGATCCACAGTGGAACTTTGTGGAATCATTCTTATTAAATCTGCAACCGCAGCAAAACACAACAAAAAGAAAACTTATCTATCTTAACCTATCTTATCATAATGTTAGAGAACTGTTTATCTGAGAAACCTGAAGCCGATGAGCCTCCTCATTTTTCTTCATGGACCTGTAACATCGCCCTCTCACTGTCACCTCACCGTTAACTACACTTGAGACTGTTTCAATACAGTGATTGGGAGAAAGGGCGCAGCATTAGCCATTAATACATTACTGACTCTTATCTTACGGTCGATACAAACAGCAGTAATATTAAAAAGAGGCTGCAAAACAGAAACTCGTCAGCTCATAACCTTCGCTAGCATAGGGCTAATTTAAGCTAAATAAAGATAAACACGTACCTTCATAATCAAACAGGTAACCTTCAACGAAGAACTTGTAGCCTTTATCAAGCTTCGATCTTGAAGTAAGGGACCACTTGTCAGCAAGTCGTTCTACGTCGTTAAGTCGTATTGGTGGCAGATGTGAAAGGGACTGGGTGAACTCCATAATGATGTGCTACTAGCTAAGCGTTCCTAAGCGACACCGGATGTAAACATAACCTGCATCGCGGCAGAACGGAAGTTGTCTGACGTCACGTGAAAAGGGCCTATATCCAATGACTTAGACCAAGGGCTCCAAATACTCGTTGTCCAATCAAATCACACAATCTACAGATGGGCTGTCAACCAATCAACATTTTGCAGATCATTACAGGCGTCAGTAAACAACAAAATTGGGCGCATAACTTTATTGACTTGGCACATTTTCTGTCCAGAGACACTGAGAAATAACAACCAGGAAAGATAAATCATAGAAAGATATGTTTATTTTACATATTACAATAATTGTATAGCCTAGGTTTCATTTACAAACAGACACATTCACTACATTTGTTCCATTATTCACTAAATTACTTATTATTTTCAGTAAACTCTTATTCTATAACATTTATTGTTTTAACATTCACACTGCTAGTTTTACACATTATATTTATATATATATATACACACTACCGTCATTTATATAAATATAATATATAATTATCAATATATAACCATATAATAGATATATAGCATTTACTATATAGACACACACACACACACACACACACACACACACACACATACATACATACAGTATTGAGAGATAGGGAGAGACAGACAGTTGTGAGGACAATATGTCTGAGAATCAATATGTAGGTTGTAGTTTAGAATGAGTTAAAGGCAGAGGAGGGTACAATAGGACAAGTGTTTTGTCCCTGACCAGTCCTCCTACTGCCAGACCACTGGATCCTGTGTCTCCATCTAAAACCTCATTTCTGTGCCGGCCGTGCTTGGCCACACTAAGAACCAAGACCCAGAAGAAGGGCAAGAAGAGGACATTGGCTGTTACACCAGCTAACGAGAAGAAGGTGAGATTGGCTGTTACACCAGCTAAGGTGAAGAAGGTGAGATTGGCTGTTACACCAGCTAAGGTGAAGAAGGTGAGATTGGCTGTTACACCAGCTAAGGTGAAGAAGGTGAGATTGGCTGTTACACCAGCTAAGGTGAAGAAGGTGAGATTGGCTGGAACGCCAGCTAAGGTGAAGAAGGTGAGATTGGCTGTTACACCAGCTAAGGTGAAGAAGGTGAGATTGGCTGTTACACCAGCTAAGGTGAAGAAGGTGAGATTGGCTGAAACACCAGCTAAGGTGAAGAAGGTGAGATTGGCTGGAACACCAGCTAAGGTGAAGAAGGTGAGATTGGCTGTTACACCAGCTAAAGAGAAGAAGGTGAGATTGGTTGTTACACCAGCTAAGGTGAAGAAGGTGAGATTGTCTGGAAGACCAACAAAGTCCCCTGTCCCCGAGGTGAAGAGGACACCTCCAGTCTATGGGTCTGGTCCCCTTGCCAGGGCCAGATATTACCTGGAATGCCATCAATACCTCCATGCTTTGTTTATGAGGTCACACGTGAAGAAGTACAAAGAGGACATCATCAAGAGGTAAGGTAGTAGAAGTATGTGATAAGAGTGATTGTTTTTTAGACTTGAGATTATAATTCAGTTGATATGCCATACCATATATCTACAATGTAAGATCATAGGTTTGTGTGATTTCTATGTACTTTCAGAGAAAAGGAGTTAGTGCAGGAAAACTATGGTCCCTTGTCCCAACCGGTGGAGACAGAGGTCTTTCAGACCTTTTCCTGGAGTGAGACTCTGGCGTGGGGCAGAGGAGAAGGCACCTTTGATGACCACCTGTTAGAGGGCAACCCTTCCCCAGGCCAGAAACCTCAAAGTAGACGTCATCAAAGGTAGATAAATCACCACAATGTGAGGATTAACCCAATATCATGTTCACACTAAATGTCCAATATCAATCATTTCACAATTGACATGTTGTATATAGTTGTACCGTTTCTACAAGTCAATTAGTAAAGTAAGTACGCCTCTGACATGTAAGCCTTGTCTGAGACAAAATACTAAACTAAGAGAAAAAAGCTTCTAATGTCTCCTCTTTTCAGAGACGACTTTCAACGTAAGAAGCAGGACCTCCTTGACAGAGGGACATGGATGGTGCTGTCAATGGCCTTGTTCACCAGCAGGCAAAATAAAATGAAGTTTGTACCAACATGCCTGGAGATGGAGCTGTGGAGGGGAGGATGCTGGGAGAAGATATTCTTCACTCTGAACTCCATGGCCATCTGCCTATGTTCTGATGCCACTAGAGGACATGTTAACAGGTTGAGGGTCGGCAATGATACCCAGATCATGAAGTGGAAGAAACAGGCTGAGGTAAGTGTGAGTCTTAAACATATGTAAACACAATTTGATTCAGCCTATTTCATAATTTTTTATTATTTCAAGGTGATTACACAGGCTACCTTATTTATGAGTACAATGAGTGGTTATTATGTGTATGTCAGTAATCTCAATGTTAATTCCAGACTAAGATATTTAAGAGGAGACTGGCCTATTCACAGGAGGAAACTGTGATGTACGGAACGTTCTCAATGACCTGGGACAATGTCCAAGTATGTCCAAAATGTGTGGTCTAACATTCTATTTATTATTGTGATGGTTCAGTAAAACAAGAATATATCTTCCAAATGGCATTTCCCATATACAGTGCATTTGGAAAGTATTCAGACCCCCTTCCCTTTTTCCACATTTTGTTACGTTACAGCCTGATTCTAAAATGGATTAAACAAAATAAAAATCCTCATCAATCTACACACAATACCCCATAATGATGAAGCGAAAACAGGTTTTTAGAAATGTTTGCAAATGTATTAAAAATAAAAACTGAAATGCCTTATTTACAGATGTATTCAGACCCTTTGCTTTGACACTGGAAATTGAGCTCATGTGCATCCTGTTTCCATTGATCATCCTAGATATGTCTTTACAACCTAAACTGAATGGATACGTAATACATAAAAAAGTACGCAGAAATAAAATGCAAAAATGCAAATGAAATGTTGTCGTTATTTGAAATGGGTGAATTATTGTTATGGTCATCAAAGAGGCCAGAAGGATGGCTGAGCAGCTGATTAAAAACATGTATTATACCCCCTCTAACCCAGGGTCATGTATTATACCCCCTCTAACCCAGGGTCATGTATTATACCCCCTCTAACCCAGGGTCATGTATTATACCCCCTCTAACCCAGGGCCATGTATTATACCCCCTCTAACCCAGGGTCATGTATTATACCCCCTCTAACCCAGGGTCATGTATTATACCCCCTCTAACCCAGGGTCATGTATTATACCCCCTCTAACCCAGGGTCATGTATTATACCCCCTTTAACCCAGGGTCATGTATTATACCCCCTCTAACCCAGGGTCATGTATTATACCCCCTCTATCCCAGGGTCATGTATTATACCCCCTCTAACCCAGGGTCATGTATTATACCCCCTCTAACCCAGGGTCATGTATTATACCCCCTCTAACCCAGGGTCATGTATTATACCCCCTCTAACCCAGGATCATGTATTATACCCCCTCTAACCCAGGGTCATGTATTATACCCCCTCTAAGCCAGGGTCATGTATTATACCCCCTCTAACCCAGGGTCATGTATTATACCCCCTCTAACCCAGGGTCATGTATTATACCCCCTCTAACCCAGGGTCATGTATTATACCCCCTCTAACCCAGGGTCATGTATTATACCCCCTCTAACCCAGGGTCATGTATTATACCCCCTCTAACCCAGGGTCATGTATTATACCCCCTCTAACCCAGGGTCATGTATTATACCCCCTCTAACCCAGGGTCATGTATTATACCCCCTCTAACCCAGAGTCATGTATTATACCCCCTCTAACCCAGGGTCATGTATTATACCCCCTCTAACTCAGGGTCATGTATTATACCCCCTCTAACCCAGGGTCATGTATTATACCCCCTCTAACCCAGGGCCATGTATTATACCCCCTCTAACCCAGGGTCATGTATTATACCCCCTCTAACCCAGGGTCATGTATTATACCCCCTCTAACCCAGGGTCATGTATTATACCCCCTCTAACCCAGGGTCATGTATTATACCCCCTCTAACCCAGGGTCATGTATTATACCCCCTCTAACCCAGGGTCATGTATTATACCCCCTCTAACCCAGGGTCATGTATTATACCCCCTCTAACCCAGGGTCATGTATTATACCCCCTCTATCCCAGGGTCATGTATTATACCCCCTCTAACCCAGGGTCATGTATTATACCCCCTCTAACCCAGGGTCATGTATTATACCCCCTCTAACCCAGGGTCATGTATTATACCCCCTCTAACCCAGGGTCATGTATTATACCCCCTCTAACCCAGGGTCATGTATTATACCCCCTCTAACCCAGGGTCATGTATTATACCCCCTCTAAACCAGGGTCATTTATTATACCCCCTCTAACCCAGGGTCATGTATTATACCCCCTCTAACCCAGGGTCATGTATTATACCCCCTCTAACCCAGGGTCATGTATTATACCCCCTCTAACCCAGGGTCATGTATTATACCCCCTCTAACCCAGGGTCATGTATTATACCCCCTCTAACCCAGGGTCATGTATTATACCCCCTCTAACCCAGGGTCATGTATTATACCCCCTCTAACCCAGGGTCATGTATTATACCCCCTCTAACCCAGGGTCATATATTATACCCCCTCTAACCCAGGTTCATGTATTATACCCCCTCTAACCCAGGGCCATGTATTATACCCCCTCTAACCCAGGGTCATGTATTATACCCCCTCTAACCCAGGGTCATGTATTATACCCCCTCTAACCCAGGGTCATGTATTATACCCCCTCTAACCCAGGGTCATTTATTATACCCCCTCTAACCCAGGGTCATGTATTATACCCCCTCTAACCCAGGGTCATGTATTATACCCCCTCTAACCCAGGGTCATGTATTATACCCCCTCTAACCCAGGGTCATGTATTATACCCCCTCTAACCCAGGGTCATGTATTATACCCCCTCTAACCCAGGGTCATGTATTATACCCCCTCTAACCCAGGGTCATGTATTATACCCCCTCTAACCCAGGGTCATGTATTATACCCCCTCTAACCCAGGGTCATGTATTATACCCCCTCTAACCCAGGGTCATGTATTATACCCCCTCTAACCCAGGGTCATGTATTATACCCCCTCTAACCCAGGGTCATGTATTATACCCCCTCTAACCCAGGGTCAAGTATTATACCCCCTCTAACCCAGGGTCATGTATTATACCCCCTCTAACCCAGGGTCATGTATTATACCCCCTCTAACCCAGGGTCATGTATTATACCCCCTCTAACCCAGGGTCATGTATTATACCCCCTCTAACCCAGGGTCATGTATTATACCCCCTCTAACCCAGGGTCATGTATTATACCCCCTCTAACCCAGGGTCTTTGGGTGGGAAGGAGAGGTTCCAGACAGCTACAGCTGAAGAAACAGGCCGCAGGTTAAACGATGACCAAGTGACCGATTGGCTAGCAGAGCAGGATACTTACACTTTGCATAAACCTGTGCGAAAAACAATTTTCATCGAAATATAGTTTTTTTCTATTCATCCCTTGTCACAGTTTCAGGCTGATCTATGTGACATGCAGGCACTTGCCGATAAAAATGATGGAGATCGAGACATGCTAACGGTTATAGACGTTTTACTCTAAAATAGCTTTTGTCTTAAAAAATAAGAGTGGGGCAGAGGAGACTCGGGCCTTTGACTCTATCTTGGAGGAAGGAGGAGCACCCAAGAAAGTACAGACTGACGGTGGTAAAGAATTTTTCAGAAACTCGTGAAGAAGCACAATATCGTGCATTTTGCTACAGGCTCGGATTTGAAAGCTTCAGTGGTCGAACGCTTTAACGGGACTTTGAAGGAGAGGATGGGGAAATACTTTACGGCTCACAACACCCGTAGATATGTGGCTATAGTTCAAGATTTAGCAAAGGGGTATAACTACAGCTACCACAAGAGTGTCCGTATGAAGCCCTGTGAGGTGTCTTTGGATAACTCTTTTCATGTCTTTAAAAATCTGTATGGGTTGATCCTGTATGGGTTGATCCCCTTCACCGTAAGAAAGACATTGATTTTAAATTCATAGTTGGTTACTTGGTACGTATCTCCAAGTTGAGGGGTGTTTTTAGACAAAACATATGAGCAAGGTTACAGCGATGAGCTGTTCACAGTTACAGAATTTTCACCCCGTATACCTCCTGTCTACAAGTTAAACGATTATGATGGGGAGCATATAGAGGGGTCCTTTTACGAGAAGGAACTCCAGAAGGTAAAGATGGGTAATGACAAAGTCGTTCATGTGGAGAAGATTCTGGATCAAAAGAGAGAAAAGGGGGAAAAATGGGTGTTGGTCTGTTGGAAAAACTGGCCCCAAAAAGTTCAACATTTGGGTATTAGAGGAAGAAGTCGTGGAGGCAGGGGGCGTAAACTTAAACCCCAATGCATGATAAACACACTTCCATTCCAGTGTACACTGGAGTGCATCATGGAGCACAGTGGATTTTACCCGACTCTCCCCAGTAATTCGTCTGCAGATATATATAGGAATAACACAAGTTGGGATTTTACAACCAATTTTCCAAAACCTATAGAGTTATCAGAGGCCTGGGAAGTAGGTCTCAGCGAGATTACATACCCCCATAGTTGGTATAATGTCAAGGAAAAAGACGGTGATTTTTATTTTTAAAGGATATCTGAACCCCCTAAACCTGTTCAGCTTAAAAAAAGGATTCTGTAGAACTGTAGAGAGGATGGTCTTTGAGATGAACGGCCTCCTAGCCCTGAATCATATTAAAATAGTGTTGACCTACAACCCTATTCAACAACGTGTATAAATCACAGGGGGTGATGAGCTAGCTATACAGACCAGTGGTCATTTATCCTCCATGTTGGGGACGACGCCCACTAAAGGGGTGGCTGTGACAGATAGATTATTCCCATACCCTGTGGATGTACATGCAGGGCTTTACACCATGTTTGTGCATACTGACATCATATCCTATCAAAGGGTAGGAGACAGTTATGTACCCCTCCTGAGAACAGTTCATATAGATGGCAAGGATGGGGATGTAGTCAGTGTTAACTATGACAAGCCACACTACGTAACTGTAAGCAAGAAACATATTGAAAACATTCAGCTTGAGATCAAAACGGATCAGAACCAAAATATAGAGTTTACTTCTGGAAAAGTGATTGTAAAACTCCACTTTAGACCTGTCAAAGCTTCTCTACATATCTAATAAAAACAAAAACAATAATAATAATAATAATAATAAAATATATATATATTTCAATACAAAAATAAAATGGTTATGGTAGACAACCACCATCTCGATCCTAACCACTATGTATCATCCTATGTTGATCAAGTGGGTAATGGATTTCCTGGTTATTATGGAACCCAGACCATGTATGGTTCGGGGATAGGGGGTATATATCGTAACCTCTTTAGGATGGTTATACCCTTTATGAAGAGAGGCATTAGCATAGCCAAACCTCATTTAAAATCACCAGCCAAAAACATAGTAAGTGAAGTGGTGGCTAATGCTATGACTAGACGTGGGTCAACAGATCCTGACCATCAAGAAGGATCAGGCCTCATGCTGTTGTCTCAAAGACCAAAAAAGAGACCTCTGGGTAGAAGACGTATGTCCTCCCTTAAAAAGAGACCTCTGGGTATAAGACGTATGTCCTCCCTTAAAAAGAGACCTCTGGGTAGAAGACGTATGTCCTCCCTTAAAAAGAGATCTCTGGGTAGAAGACGTATGTCCTCCCTTAAAAAGAGACCTCTGGGTATAAGACGTATGTCCTCCCTTAAAAAGATACCTCTGGGTAGAAGACGTATGTCCTCCCTTAAAAAGAGACCTCTGGGTAGAAGACGTGTGTCCTCCCTTAAAAAGATACCTCTGGGTAGAAGACGTATGTCCTCCCTTAAAAAGAGACCTCTGGGTAGAAGACGTATGCCCGCCCTTAAAAAGAGACCTCTGGGTAGAAGACGTATGTCCTCCCTTAAGAAGCGGAGGATAACCGCTGGAAGAAAGTCAGTAAGTCAAAGACGACGTAAAGTGAGGAGGTCTCGACCAAAAACTGCTAAAATATATACTCAGAAGCGTTTTCTAAAAGAACAATCAACATGTATCTTTTACACCGCATGTCCTCTGAAGCTATAAAGACAGAGCTCCATCTTTTCACGGACCCCTTAACCCAGTTTCCAATAGATAGGTCCTGTTATGTGGAGATAGCCCCACTCTCTGCCATTACAGACAATGGACCTATAGAGTTGTTCACCCCAGGCCATGGTGACAACTACCTGGACCTCAACAACACAGACAATGGACCTATAGAGTTGTTCACCCCAGGCCATGGTGACAACTACCTGGACCTCAACAACACAGACAATGGACCTATAGAGTTGTCCATCCCAGGCCATGGTGACAACTACCTGGACCTTAACAACACAGACAATGGTCCTATAGAGTTGTCCATCCCAGGCCATGGTGACAACTACCTGGACCTCAACAACACAGACAATGGACCTATAGAGTTGTCCATCCCAGGCCATGGTGACAACTACCTGGACCTCAACAACACAGACAATGGACTTATAAAGTTGTTCATCCCAGGCCATGGTGACAACTACCTGGACCTCAACAACACCTTATTACCTTTGCGTCTCAGAGTGGCCTAAAGAGATGGGACCAATATTGCAAATGATGCCAAGGTGAGCCCCATTAATTACCCCTTGGCTACCATCTTCTCCCAAGTGGATGTGACTTTGGGTGAACGCCTTATCAGTCAAAGCAGAGCCACCTATCCTTACAGGGCTATCCTGGAATGTTTACTAAACTACTCCGAAGACACTTTGAAGACACAGTTCAGCACTGGGCTGTTTAGCAAGGATACTGCTGGAGCTTCTATGGAAGACATAGACCCCACGACTGGTGAAAACAAAGGACAGGAGGATACTGCTGGAGCTTCTATGGAAGACATAGACCCCACGACTGGTGAAAACAAAGGACTGGAGGATACTGCTGGAGCTTCTATGGAAGACATAGACCCCACGACTGGTGGAAACAAAGGACTGGAGGATACTGCTGGAGCTTCTATGGAAGACATAGACCCCACGACTGGTGGAAACAAAGGACTGGAGGATACTGCTGGAGCTTCTATGGAAGACATAGACCCCACGACTGGTGGAAACAAAGGACTGGAGGATACTGCTGATGCTTCTATGGAAGACAGAGACCCAACTACTGGTGGAAACAAAGGACTGGAGGATACTGCTGGAGCTTCTATGGAAGACAGACCCCACGACTGGTGGAAACAAAGGACTGGAGGATACTGCTGGAGCTTCTATGGAAGACATAGACCCCAAGACTGGTGGAAACAAAGGACTGGAGGATACTGCTGGAGCTTCTATGGAAGACATAGACCCCACGACTGGTGGAAACAAAGGACTGGAGGATACTGCTGGAGCTTCTATGGAAGACATAGACCCCACGACTGGTGGAAACAAAGGACTGGAGGATACTGCTGGAGCTTCTATGGAAGCCATAGACCCCACGACTGGTGGAAACAAAGGACTGGAGGATACTGCTGGAGCTTCTATGGAAGACATAGACCCCACGACTGGTGGAAACAAAGGACTGGAGGATACTGCTGGAGCTTCTATGGAAGACATAGACCCCACGACTGGTGGAAACAAAGGACTGGAGGATACTGCTGGAGCTTCTATGGAAGACATAGACCCCACGACTGGTGGAAACAAAGGACTGGAGGATACTGCTGGAGCTTCTATGGAAGACATAGACCCCACGACTGGTGGAAACAAAGGACAGGAGGATACTGCTGGAGCTTCTATGGAAGACATAGACCCCACGACTGGTGGAAACAAAGGACTGGAGGATACTGCTGGAGCTTCTATGGAAGACATAGACCCCACGACTGGTGGAAACAAAGGACTGGAGGATACTGCTGGAGCTTCTATGGAAGACATAGACCCCACGACTGGTGGAAACAAAGGACTGGAGGATACTGCTGGAGCTTCTATGGAAGACATAGACCCCACGACTGGTGGAAACAAAGGACTGGAGGATACTGCTGGAGCTTCTATGGAAGACATAGACCCCACGACTGGTGAGTCTTTTATTTTGTTCATAATGTATCTAACATTTCTCCGGTTACGTGCTGGAACATGTGTCAACATGTCATGCAGAACAGTATCTTCAACATGTATTTGACCTTCAACCTGTAAGGTCTCCGGTCCAGGCATTACCAGGGCAGGCCTCTCTCTGTGCTCTTCCTCCTTTAAGAGTTCCGGTAGGGAAAGCGATAAATGGTTGGTCTCTCTCTCACCTTGTGATGGCCTGGCCATCACACTCTGTGTTCAACCCCCACGCCTGGCCATCACACTCGTTGTTCAACCCCCACGCCTGGCCATCACACTCTGTGTTCAACCCCCACGCCTGGCCATCACACTCTGTGGCCATCACACTCTGTGTTCAACCCCCCCCCCACCCCCTGGCCACAGTAAGGCTGGTGATGAAGGGCAGGGCTCCCCCCCCCCCTGGCCACAGTAAGGCTGGTGATGAAGGGCAGGGCTCCCCCCCCCTGGCCACAGTAAGGCTGGTGATGAAGGGCAGGGCTCCCCTCCCCAGTAAGGCTGGTGATGAAGGGCAGGGCTCCCCCTCCCCAGTAAGGCTGGTGATGAAGGGCAGGGCTCCCCCCCCCAGTAAGGCTGGTGATGAAGGGCAGGGCTCCCCCCCCCAGTAAGGCTGGTGATGAAGGGCAGGGCTCCCCCCCCCAGTAAGGCTGGTGATGAAGGGCAGGGCTCCCCCCCCCAGTAAGGCTGGTGATGAAGGGCAGGCCCCCCCCCCCCTGGCCACAGTAAGGCTGGTGATGAAGGGCAGGGCTCCCCCCCCCAGTAAGGCTGGTGATGAAGGGCAGGGCTCCCCCCCCCAGTAAGGCTGGTGATGAAGGGCAGGGCTCCCCCCCCCAGTAAGGCTGGTGATGAAGGGCAGGGCTCCCCCCCCCAGTAAGGCTGGTGATGAAGGGCAGGGCTCCCCCCCCCAGTAAGGCTGGTGATGAAGGGCAGGGCTCCCCCCCCCAGTAAGGCTGGTGATGAAGGGCAGGGCTCCCCCCCCCAGTAAGGCTGGTGATGAAGGGCAGGGCTCCCCCCCCCCCTGGCCACAGTAAGGCTGGTGATGAAGGGCAGGGCTCCCCCCCCCTGGCCACAGTAAGGCTGGTGATGAAGGGCAGGGCTCCCCTTCCCCAGTAAGGCTGGTGATGAAGGGCAGGGCTCCCCCCCCCAGTAAGGCTGGTGATGAAGGGCAGGGCTCCCCCCCCCAGTAAGGCTGGTGATGAAGGGCAGGGCTCCCCCCCCCAGTAAGGCTGGTGATGAAGGGCAGGGCTCCCCCCCCCAGTAAGGCTGGTGATGAAGGGCAGGGCTCCCCCCCCCAGTAAGGCTGGTGATGAAGGGCAGGGCTCCCCCCCCCAGTAAGGCTGGTGATGAAGGGCAGGGCTCCCCCCCCTGGCCACAGTAAGGCTGGTGATGAAGGGCAGGGCTCCCCCCCCCCAGTAAGGCTGGTGATGAAGGGCAGGGCTCCCCCCCCCAGTAAGGCTGGTGATGAAGGGCAGGGCTCCCCCCCCCCCCCAGTAAGGCTGGTGATGAAGGGCAGGGCTCCCCCCCCCAGTAAGGCTGGTGATGAAGGGCAGGGCTCCCCCCCCCCAGTAAGGCTGGTGATGAAGGGCAGGGCTCCCCCCCCCAGTAAGGCTGGTGATGAAGGGCAGGGCTCCCCCCCCCCCCCCAGTAAGGCTGGTGATGAAGGGCAGGGCTCCCCCCCCCAGTAAGGCTGGTGATGAAGGGCAGGGCTCCCCCCCCCCAGTAAGGCTGGTGATGAAGGGCAGGGCTCCCCCCCCCAGTAAGGCTGGTGATGAAGGGCAGGGCTCCCCCCCCCAGTAAGGCTGGTGATGAAGGGCAGGGCTCCCCTCCCCAGTAAGGCTGGTGATGAAGGGCAGGGCTCCACCCCCCCAGTAAGGCTGGTGATGAAGGGCAGGGCTCCCCCCCCCAGTAAGGCTGGTGATGAAGGGCAGGGCTCCCCCCCCCCCCCAGTAAGGCTGGTGATGAAGGGCAGGGCTCCCCCCCCCAGTAAGGCTGGTGATGAAGGGCAGGGCTCCCCCCCCAGTAAGGCTGGTGATGAAGGGCAGGGCTCCCCCCCCCAGTAAGGCTGGTGATGAAGGGCAGGGCTCCCCCCCCCCAGTAAGGCTGGTGATGAAGGGCAGGGCTCCCCTCCTGGCCACAGTAAGGCTGGTGATGAAGGGCAGGGCTCCCCCCCCCAGTAAGGCTGGTGATGAAGGGCAGGGCTCCCCCCCCCCAGTAAGGCTGGTGATGAAGGGCAGGGCTCCCCCCCCCCAGTAAGGCTGGTGATGAAGGGCAGGGCTCCCCCCCCCCCCAGTAAGGCTGGTGATGAAGGGCAGGGCTCCCCCCCCCAGTAAGGCTGGTGATGAAGGGCAGGGCTCCCCCCCCCCAGTAAGGCTGGTGATGAAGGGCAGGGCTCCCCCCCCCCAGTAAGGCTGGTGATGAAGGGCAGGGCTCCCCCCCCCAGTAAGGCTGGTGATGAAGGGCAGGGCTCCCCTCCCCAGTAAGGCTGGTGATGAAGGGCAGGGCTCCACCCCCCCAGTAAGGCTGGTGATGAAGGGCAGGGCTCCCCCCCCCAGTAAGGCTGGTGATGAAGGGCAGGGCTCCCCCCCCCCCCAGTAAGGCTGGTGATGAAGGGCAGGGCTCCCCCCCCCAGTAAGGCTGGTGATGAAGGGCAGGGCTCCCCCCCCCAGTAAGGCTGGTGATGAAGGGCAGGGCTCCCCCCCCAGTAAGGCTGGTGATGAAGGGCAGGGCTCCCCCCCCCCAGTAAGGCTGGTGATGAAGGGCAGGGCTCCCCCCCCTGGCCACAGTAAGGCTGGTGATGAAGGGCAGGGCTCCCCCCCCAGTAAGGCTGGTGATGAAGGGCAGGGCTCCCCCCCCAGTAAGGCTGGTGATGAAGGGCAGGGCTCCCCCCCCAGTAAGGCTGGTGATGAAGGGCAGGGCTCCCCCTCCCAGTAAGGCTGGTGATGAAGGGCAGGGCTCCCCCTCCCAGTAAGGCTGGTGATGAAGGGCAGGGCTCCCCTCCCCAGTAAGGCTGGTGATGAAGGGCAGGGCTCCCCTCCCCAGTAAGGCTGGTGATGAAGGGCAGGGCTCCCCTCCCCAGTAAGGCTGGTGATGAAGGGCAGGGCTCCCCCTCCCCAGTAAGGCTGGTGATGAAGGGCAGGGCTCCCCTCCCCAGTAAGGCTGGTGATGAAGGGCAGGGCTCCCCCCCCAGTAAGGCTGGTGATGAAGGGCAGGGCTCCCCTCCCCAGTAAGGCTGGTGATGAAGGGCAGGGCTCCCCCCCCAGTAAGGCTGGTGATGAAGGGCAGGGCTCCCCCTCCCCAGTAAGGCTGGTGATGAAGGGCAGGGCTCCCCCCCCAGTAAGGCTGGTGATGAAGGGCAGGGCTCCCCCTCCCCAGTAAGGCTGGTGATGAAGGGCAGGGCTCCCCCCCCAGTAAGGCTGGTGATGAAGGGCAGGGCTCCCCCCCCCAGTAAGGCTGGTGATGAAGGGCAGGGCTCCCCCCCCTGGCCACAGTAAGGCTGGTGATGAAGGGCAGGGCTCCCCCCCCCAGTAAGGCTGGTGATGAAGGGCAGGGCTCCCCCCCCCCAGTAAGGCTGGTGATGAAGGGCAGGGCTCCCCCCCCCAGTAAGGCTGGTGATGAAGGGCAGGGCTCCCCCCCCCCCCAGTAAGGCTGGTGATGAAGGGCAGGGCTCCCCCCCCCAGTAAGGCTGGTGATGAAGGGCAGGGCTCCCCAACCCCAGTAAGGCTGGTGATGAAGGGCAGGGCTCCCCCCCCCAGTAAGGCTGGTGATGAAGGGCAGGGCTCCCCCCCCCAGTAAGGCTGGTGATGAAGGGCAGGGCTCCCCTCCCCAGTAAGGCTGGTGATGAAGGGCAGGGCTCCACCCCCCCAGTAAGGCTGGTGATGAAGGGCAGGGCTCCCCCCCCCAGTAAGGCTGGTGATGAAGGGCAGGGCTCCCCCCCCCCCCAGTAAGGCTGGTGATGAAGGGCAGGGCTCCCCCCCCCAGTAAGGCTGGTGATGAAGGGCAGGGCTCCCCCCCCCAGTAAGGCTGGTGATGAAGGGCAGGGCTCCCCCCCCAGTAAGGCTGGTGATGAAGGGCAGGGCTCCCCCCCCCAGTAAGGCTGGTGATGAAGGGCAGGGCTCCCCCCCCCTGGCCACAGTAAGGCTGGTGATGAAGGGCAGGGCTCCCCCCCCAGTAAGGCTGGTGATGAAGGGCAGGGCTCCCCCCCCAGTAAGGCTGGTGATGAAGGGCAGGGCTCCCCCCCCCAGTAAGGCTGGTGATGAAGGGCAGGGCTCCCCCTCCCAGTAAGGCTGGTGATGAAGGGCAGGGCTCCCCCTCCCAGTAAGGCTGGTGATGAAGGGCAGGGCTCCCCTCCCCAGTAAGGCTGGTGATGAAGGGCAGGGCTCCCCTCCCCAGTTAGGCTGGTGATGAAGGGCAGGGCTCCCCTCCCCAGTAAGGCTGGTGATGAAGGGCAGGGCTCCCCCTTCCCAGTAAGGCTGGTGATGAAGGGCAGGGCTCCCCTCCCCAGTAAGGCTGGTGATGAAGGGCAGGGCTCCCCCCCCCAGTAAGGCTGGTGATGAAGGGCAGGGCTCCCCTCCCCAGTAAGGCTGGTGATGAAGGGCAGGGCTCCCCCCCCAGTAAGGCTGGTGATGAAGGGCAGGGCTCCCCCTCCCAGTAAGGCTGGTGATGAAGGGCAGGGCTCCCCCCCCAGTAAGGCTGGTGATGAAGGGCAGGGCTCCCCCCCCAGTAAGGCTGGTGATGAAGGGCAGGGCTCCCCCCCCAGTAAGGCTGGTGATGAAGGGCAGGGCTCCCCCCCCAGTAAGGCTGGTGATGAAGGGCAGGGCTCCCCCCCCAGTAAGGCTGGTGATGAAGGGCAGGGCTCCCCCCCCCAGTAAGGCTGGTGATGAAGGGCAGGGCTCCCCCCCCCACAGTAAGGCTGGTGATGAAGGGCAGGGCTCCCCCCCCAGTAAGGCTGGTGATGAAGGGCAGGGCTCCCCTCCCCAGTAAGGCTGGTGATGAAGGGCAGGGCTCCCCCCCCCCAGTAAGGCTGGTGATGAAGGGCAGGGCTCCCCCTCCCAGTAAGGCTGGTGATGAAGGGCAGGGCTCCCCCTCCCAGTAAGGCTGGTGATGAAGGGCAGGGCTCCCCCTCCCAGTAAGGCTGGTGATGAAGGGCAGGGCTCCCCTCCCAGTAAGGCTGGTGATGAAGGGCAGGGCTCCCCCCCCCAGTAAGGCTGGTGATGAAGGGCAGGGCTCCCCCCCCAGTAAGGCTGGTGATGAAGGGCAGGGCTCCCCCCCCCAGTAAGGCTGGTGATGAAGGGCAGGGCCCCCCCCCAGTAAGGCTGGTGATGAAGGGCAGGGCTCCCCCCCCCAGTAAGGCTGGTGATGAAGGGCAGGGCTCCCCCCCAGTAAGGCTGGTGATGAAGGGCAGGGCTCCCCCTCCCAGTAAGGCTGGTGATGAAGGGCAGGGCTCCCCCCCCAGTAAGGCTGGTGATGAAGGGCAGGGCTCCCCCCCAGTAAGGCTGGTGATGAAGGGCAGGGCTCCCCTCCCCTGGCCACAGTAAGGCTGGTGATGAAGGGCTCCCCTCCCAGTAAGGCTGGTGATGAAGGGCAGGGCTCCCCTCCCCTGCCACAGTAAGGCTGGTGATGAAGGGCAGGGCTCCCCTCCCAGTAAGGCTGGTGATGAAGGGCAGGGCTCACCTCCCAGTAAGGCTGGTGATGAAGGGCAGGGCTCCACCCCCCCAGTAAGGCTGGTGATGAAGGGCAGGGCTCCCCCCCCCCAGTAAGGCTGGTGATGAAGGGCAGGGCTCCCCCCCAGTAAGGCTGGTGATGAAGGGCAGGGCTCCCCCCCCAGTAAGGCTGGTGATGAAGGGCAGGGCTCCCCCTCCCAGTAAGGCTGGTGATGAAGGGCAGGGCTCCCCCTCCCAGTAAGGCTGGTGATGAAGGGCAGGGCTCCCCTCCCCAGTAAGGCTGGTGATGAAGGGCAGGGCTCCCCTCCCCAGTAAGGCTGGTGATGAAGGGCAGGGCTCCCCTCCCCAGTAAGGCTGGTGATGAAGGGCAGGGCTCCCCCTCCCCAGTAAGGCTGGTGATGAAGGGCAGGGCTCCCCTCCCCAGTAAGGCTGGTGATGAAGGGCAGGGCTCCCCCCCCCAGTAAGGCTGGTGATGAAGGGCAGGGCTCCCCTCCCCAGTAAGGCTGGTGATGAAGGGCAGGGCTCCCCCCCCAGTAAGGCTGGTGATGAAGGGCAGGGCTCCCCCTCCCCAGTAAGGCTGGTGATGAAGGGCAGGGCTCCCCCCCCAGTAAGGCTGGTGATGAAGGGCAGGGCTCCCCCTCCCCAGTAAGGCTGGTGATGAAGGGCAGGGCTCCCCCCCCAGTAAGGCTGGTGATGAAGGGCAGGGCTCCCCCCCCCAGTAAGGCTGGTGATGAAGGGCAGGGCTCCCCCCCCCTGGCCACAGTAAGGCTGGTGATGAAGGGCAGGGCTCCCCCCCCCAGTAAGGCTGGTGATGAAGGGCAGGGCTCCCCCCCCCCAGTAAGGCTGGTGATGAAGGGCAGGGCTCCCCCCAAAGTAAGGCTGGTGATGAAGGGCAGGGCTCCCCCCCCCCCCAGTAAGGCTGGTGATGAAGGGCAGGGCTCCCCCCCCAGTAAGGCTGGTGATGAAGGGCAGGGCTCCCCCCCCCCAGTAAGGCTGGTGATGAAGGGCAGGGCTCCCCCCCCCAGTAAGGCTGGTGATGAAGGGCAGGGCTCCCCCCCCCAGTAAGGCTGGTGATGAAGGGCAGGGCTCCCCTCCCCAGTAAGGCTGGTGATGAAGGGCAGGGCTCCACCCCCCCAGTAAGGCTGGTGATGAAGGGCAGGGCTCCCCCCCCCAGTAAGGCTGGTGATGAAGGGCAGGGCTCCCCCCCTGGCCACAGTAAGGCTGGTGATGAAGGGCAGGGCTCCCCCCCCAGTAAGGCTGGTGATGAAGGGCAGGGCTCCCCCCCCCAGTAAGGCTGGTGATGAAGGGCAGGGCTCCCCCCCCCAGTAAGGCTGGTGATGAAGGGCAGGGCTCCCCCTCCCAGTAAGGCTGGTGATGAAGGGCAGGGCTCCCCCTCCCAGTAAGGCTGGTGATGAAGGGCAGGGCTCCCCTCCCCAGTAAGGCTGGTGATGAAGGGCAGGGCTCCCCTCCCCAGTAAGGCTGGTGATGAAGGGCAGGGCTCCCCTCCCCAGTAAGGCTGGTGATGAAGGGCAGGGCTCCCCCTCCCCAGTAAGGCTGGTGATGAAGGGCAGGGCTCCCCTCCCCAGTAAGGCTGGTGATGAAGGGCAGGGCTCCCCCCCCCAGTAAGGCTGGTGATGAAGGGCAGGGCTCCCCTCCCCAGTAAGGCTGGTGATGAAGGGCAGGGCTCCCCCCCCAGTAAGGCTGGTGATGAAGGGCAGGGCTCCCCCTCCCCAGTAAGGCTGGTGATGAAGGGCAGGGCTCCCCCCCCAGTAAGGCTGGTGATGAAGGGCAGGGCTCCCCCCCCAGTAAGGCTGGTGATGAAGGGCAGGGCTCCCCCCCCAGTAAGGCTGGTGATGAAGGGCAGGGCTCCCCCCCCAGTAAGGCTGGTGATGAAGGGCAGGGCTCCCCCCCCAGTAAGGCTGGTGATGAAGTGCAGGGCTCCCCCCCCCAGTAAGGCTGGTGATGAAGGGCAGGGCTCCCCCCCCCACAGTAAGGCTGGTGATGAAGGGCAGGGCTCCCCCCCCAGTAAGGCTGGTGATGAAGGGCAGGGCTCCCCTCCCCAGTAAGGCTGGTGATGAAGGGCAGGGCTCCCCCCCCCCAGTAAGGCTGGTGATGAAGGGCAGGGCTCCCCCTCCCAGTAAGGCTGGTGATGAAGGGCAGGGCTCCCCCTCCCAGTAAGGCTGGTGATGAAGGGCAGGGCTCCCCCTCCCAGTAAGGCTGGTGATGAAGGGCAGGGCTCCCCTCCCAGTAAGGCTGGTGATGAAGGGCAGGGCTCCCCCCCCAGTAAGGCTGGTGATGAAGGGCAGGGCTCCCCCCCCCAGTAAGGCTGGTGATGAAGGGCAGGGCTCCCCCCCCAGTAAGGCTGGTGATGAAGGGCAGGGCTCCCCCTCCCAGTAAGGCTGGTGATGAAGGGCAGGGCTCCCCCCCCCAGTAAGGCTGGTGATGAAGGGCAGGGCTCCCCCCCCAGTAAGGCTGGTGATGAAGGGCAGGGCTCCCCTCCCCTGGCCACAGTAAGGCTGGTGATGAAGGGCAGGGCTCCCCTCCCAGTAAGGCTGGTGATGAAGGGCAGGGCTCCCCTCCCCTGGCCACAGTAAGGCTGGTGATGAAGGGCAGGGCTCCCCTCCCAGTAAGGCTGGTGATGAAGGGCAGGGCTCCCCTCCCAGTAAGGCTGGTGATGAAGGGCAGGGCTCCCCCCCCCCAGTAAGGCTGGTGATGAAGGGCAGGGCTCCCCCCCCCAGTAAGGCTGGTGATGAAGGGCAGGGCTCCCCCTCCCAGTAAGGCTGGTGATGAAGGGCAGGGCTCCCCCCCCCCAGTAAGGCTGGTGATGAAGGGCAGGGCTCCCCCCCCCCAGTAAGGCTGGTGATGAAGGGCAGGGCTCCCCCCCCCCAGTAAGGCTGGTGATGAAGGGCAGGGCTCCCCCCCCCCAGTAAGGCTGGTGATGAAGGGCAGGGCTCCCCCTCCCAGTAAGGCTGGTGATGAAGGGCAGGGCTCCCCCCCCCCAGTAAGGCTGGTGATGAAGGGCAGGGCTCCCCCCCCCCAGTAAGGCTGGTGATGAAGGGCAGGGCTCCCCCCCCCTGGCCACAGTAAGGCTGGTGATGAAGGGCAGGGCTCCCCCCCCACAGTAAGGCTGGTGATGAAGGGCAGGGCTCCCCCCCCCTGGCCCCAGTAAGGCTGGTGATGAAGGGCAGGGCTCCCCCCCCCCAGTAAGGCTGGTGATGAAGGGCAGGGCTCCCCCCCCCTGGCCCCAGTAAGGCTGGTGATGAAGGGCAGGGCTCCCCCCCCACAGTAAGGCTGGTGATGAAGGGCAGGGCTCCCCCCCCCCAGTAAGGCTGGTGATGAAGGGCAGGGCTCCCCCCCCCTGGCCCCAGTAAGGCTGGTGATGAAGGGCAGGGCTCCCCCCCCCAGTAAGGCTGGTGATGAAGGGCAGGGCTCCCCCCCCCAGTAAGGCTGGTGATGAAGGGCAGGGCTCCCCCCCCCAGTAAGGCTGGTGATGAAGGGCAGGGCTCCCCCCCCCAGTAAGGCTGGTGATGAAGGGCAGGGCTCCCCCCCCCAGTAAGGCTGGTGATGAAGGGCAGGGCTATACTGAGTGAAGGTAGAAGGAAACCTCCAGACTGTTGTATGGTCTTTTCTTCTGAAGACTGAAGCCCTTTTATTGGCAAAGAGTTGGATCGCTTCCTTTGGTCTCTTAGATTGTTTTAATTGGGTCGGGGTGAGTGGAATGCGTCCTTTGAGAAGATCCAAAGCAACCTCACATAGGGATAATATGAGATCTGAAGAACAACGGCCCAAGATGGCTTTACGTCATTTATGGGTAGCCACAACTAGGGATCTCAAGAGCGGTTGGTTTCTTTTTAAACGCAGATTAAAATAAATAAAAATCGGAATGTAAACTGTCGGCCACTCCCACAGAAACAATCCTGTTCTGAGCCTCAGGTGTTCTGGAGTATTCGATTTTAAATCCACGATTAAATAAGAAAATGGTGCTTTGGTAGCGTCCTCATAGCTTTCCATAAAGTAGGAATTCTGCTGAGCTAGAATGTTTATTTGTAGTTTGTCTCTAGGGTTTTTGCGCAAAACCAAGTAATTGGCATTCAAGCTAATGGTACGGCTATTTTTACCTTGGTGAAACACATTTTGTACCAAGTAAAGCACTGACAAGTTTCGATGATGAGTATATTGAATAAAAGCTTGAGCTCTTTCAGTATGTTCAAAAACCATATCATCCAAAACCAGCAGGAGGTAAGAATTCATCATCAGACAGGGATGCTGGTATCCCTTCAACAAATTAGATTTTTATTTTCTTCAACAACTCATCATACAAAAGTTGATAACATGAATAACACCACACACTATTGTCAGGTTTCTGAGATAATACATGTTCAGAATTCTCTAAAATCCTTTTTACAAAATAACTTTTACCACTATTGGATGGTCCTGCGATTAAGGCTGAAAATGGTAGTTGCAACCTAGGATCAAAACCTTCTACAGCATCCATTGTATCTTCAGGGTTAAGACACAAGGATTGTAACATAAAGTCAGTAACCAAAGGGTAAGGTGGTCCCGTCAGGTAAAAGGATTGGAACATAAAGTCAGTAACCAAAGGGTAAGGTGGTCCCGTCAGGTAAAAGGATTGGAACATAAAGTCAGTAACCAAAGGGTAAGGTGGTCCCGTCAGGTAAAAGGATTGGAACATAAAGTCAGTAACCACAGGGTAAGGTGGTCCCGTCAGGTAAAAGGATTGGAACATAAAGTCAGTAACCAAAGGGTAAGGTGGTCCCGTCAGGTAAAAGGATTGGAACATAAAGTCAGTAACCAAAGGGTAAGGTGGTCCCGTCAGGTAAAAGGATTGGAACATAAAGTCAGTAACCAAAGGGTAAGGTGGTCCCGTCAGGTAAAAGGATTGGAACATAAAGTCAGTAACCAAAGGGTAAGGTGGTCCCGTCAGGTAAAAGGATTGGAACATAAAGTCAGTAACCAAAGGGTAAGGTGGTCCCGTCAGGTAAAAGGATTGGAACATAAAGTCAGTAACCAAAGGGTAAGGTGGTCCCGTCAGGTAAAAGGATTGGAACATAAAGTCAGTAACCAAAGGGTAAGGTGGTCCCGTCAGGTAAAAGGATTGGAACATAAAGTCAGTAACCAAAGGGTAAGGTGGTCCCGTCAGGTAAAAGGATTGGAACATAAAGTCAGTAACCAAAGGGTAAGGTGGTCCCGTCAGGTAAAAGGATTGGAACATAAAGTCAGTAACCAAAGGGTAAGGTGGTCCCGTCAGGTAAAAGGATTGGAACATAAAGTCAGTAACCAAAGGGTAAGGTGGTCCCGTCAGGTAAAAGGATTGGAACATAAAGTCAGTAACCAAAGGGTAAGGTGGTCCCGTCAGGTAAAAGGATTGGAACATAAAGTCAGTAACCAAAGGGTAAGGTGGTCCCGTCAGGTAAAAGGATTGGAACATAAAGTCAGTAACCAAAGGGTAAGGTGGTCCCGTCAGGTAAAAGGATTGGAACATAAAGTCAGTAACCAAAGGGTAAGGTGGTCCCGTCAGGTAAAAGGATTGGAACATAAAGTCAGTAACCAAAGGGTAAGGTGGTCCCGTCAGGTAAAAGGATTGGAACATAAAGTCAGTAACCAAAGGGTAAGGTGGTCCCGTCAGGTAAAAGGATTGGAACATAAAGTCAGTAACCAAAGGGTAAGGTGGTCCCGTCAGGTAAAAGGATTGGAACATAAAGTCAGTAACCAAAGGGTAAGGTGGTCCCGTCAGGTAAAAGGATTGGAACATAAAGTCAGTAACCAAAGGGTAAGGTGGTCCCGTCAGGTAAAAGGATTGGAACATAAAGTCAGTAACCAAAGGGTAAGGTGGTCCCGTCAGGTAAAAGGATTGGAACATAAAGTCAGTAACCAAAGGGTAAGGTGGTCCCGTCAGGTAAAAGGATTGGAACATAAAGTCAGTAACCAAAGGGTAAGGTGGTCCCGTCAGGTAAAAGGATTGGAACATAAAGTCAGTAACCAAAGGGTAAGGTGGTCCCGTCAGGTAAAAGGATTGGAACATAAAGTCAGTAACCAAAGGGTAAGGTGGTCCCGTCAGGTAAAAGGATTGGAACATAAAGTCAGTAACCAAAGGGTAAGGTGGTCCCGTCAGGTAAAAGGATTGGAACATAAAGTCAGTAACCAAAGGGTAAGGTGGTCCCGTCAGGTAAAAGGATTGGAACATAAAGTCAGTAACCAAAGGGTAAGGTGGTGCCGTCAGGTAAAAGGATTGGAACATAAAGTCAGTAACCAAAGGGTAAGGTGGTCCCGTCAGGTAAAAGGATTGGAACATAAAGTCAGTAACCAAAGGGTAAGGTGGTCCCGTCAGGTAAAAGGATTGGAACATAAAGTCAGTAACCAAAGGGTAAGGTGGTCCCGTCAGGTAAAAGGATTGGAACATAAAGTCAGTAACCAAAGGGTAAGGTGGTCCCGTCAGGTAAAAGGATTGGAACATAAAGTCAGTAACCAAAGGGTAAGGTGGTCCCGTCAGGTAAAAGGATTGGAACATAAAGTCAGTAACCAAAGGGTAAGGTGGTCCCGTCAGGTAAAAGGATTGGAACATAAAGTCAGTAACCAAAGGGTAAGGTGGTCCCGTCAGGTAAAAGGATTGGAACATAAAGTCAGTAACCAAAGGGTAAGGTGGTCCCGTCAGGTAAAAGGATTGGAACATAAAGTCAGTAACCAAAGGGTAAGGTGGTCCCGTCAGGTAAAAGGATTGGAACATAAAGTCAGTAACCAAAGGGTAAGGTGGTCCCGTCAGGTAAAAGGATTGGAACATAAAGTCAGTAACCAAAGGGTAAGGTGGTCCCGTCAGGTAAAAGGATTGGAACATAAAGTCAGTAACCAAAGGGTAAGGTGGTCCCGTCAGGTAAAAGGATTGGAACATAAAGTCAGTAACCAAAGGGTAAGGTGGTCCCGTCAGGTAAAAGGATTGGAACATAAAGTCAGTAACCAAAGGGTAAGGTGGTCCCGTCAGGTAAAAGGATTGGAACATAAAGTCAGTAACCAAAGGGTAAGGTGGTCCCGTCAGGTAAAAGGATTGGAACATAAAGTCAGTAACCAAAGGGTAAGGTGGTCCCGTCAGGTAAAAGGATTGGAACATAAAGTCAGTAACCAAAGGGTAAGGTGGTCCCGTCAGGTAAAAGGATTGTAACATAAAGTCAGTAACCAAAGGGTAAGGTGGTCCCGTCAGGTAAAAGGATTGGAACATAAAGTCAGTAACCAAAGGGTAAGGTGGTACCGTCAGGTAAAAGGATTGGAACATAAAGTCAGTAACCAAAGGGTAAGGTGGTCCCGTCAGGTAAAAGGATTGGAACATAAAGTCAGTAACCAAAGGGTAAGGTGGTCCCGTCAGGTAAAAGGATTGGAACATAAAGTCAGTAACCAAAGGGTAAGGTGGTCCCGTCAGGTAAAAGGATTGGAACATAAAGTCAGTAACCAAAGGGTAAGGTGGTCCCGTCAGGTAAAAGGATTGGAACATAAAGTCAGTAACCAAAGGGTAAGGTGGTCCCGTCAGGTAAAAGGATTGGAACATAAAGTCAGTAACCAAAGGGTAAGGTGGTCCCGTCAGGTAAAAGGATTGGAACATAAAGTCAGTAACCAAAGGGTAAGGTGGTCCCGTCAGGTAAAAGGATTGGAACATAAAGTCAGTAACCAAAGGGTAAGGTGGTCCCGTCAGGTAAAAGGATTGGAACATAAAGTCAGTAACCAAAGGGTAAGGTGGTCCCGTCAGGTAAAAGGATTGGAACATAAAGTCAGTAACCAAAGGGTAAGGTGGTCCCGTCAGGTAAAAGGATTGGAACATAAAGTCAGTAACCAAAGGGTAAGGTGGTCCCGTCAGGTAAAAGGATTGGAACATAAAGTCAGTAACCAAAGGGTAAGGTGGTCCCGTCAGGTAAAAGGATTGGAACATAAAGTCAGTAACCAAAGGGTAAGGTGGTCCCGTCAGGTAAAAGGATTGGAACATAAAGTCAGTAACCAAAGGGTAAGGTGGTCCCGTCAGGTAAAAGGATTGGAACATAAAGTCAGTAACCAAAGGGTAAGGTGGTCCCGTCAGGTAAAAGGATTGGAACATAAAGTCAGTAACCAAAGGGTAAGGTGGTCCCGTCATGTAAAAGGATTGGAACATAAAGTCAGTAACCAAAGGGTAAGGTGGTCCCGTCAGGTAAAAGGATTGGAACATAAAGTCAGTAACCAAAGGGTAAGGTGGTCCCGTCAGGTAAAAGGATTGGAACATAAAGTCAGTAACCAAAGGGTAAGGTGGTCCCGTCAGGTAAAAGGATTGGAACATAAAGTCAGTAACCAAAGGGTAAGGTGGTCCCGTCAGGTAAAAGGATTGGAACATAAAGTCAGTAACCAAAGGGTAAGGTGGTCCCGTCAGGTAAAAGGATTGGAACATAAAGTCAGTAACCAAAGGGTAAGGTGGTCCCGTCAGGTAAAAGGATTGGAACATAAAGTCAGTAACCAAAGGGTAAGGTGGTGCCGTCAGGTAAAAGGATTGGAACATAAAGTCAGTAACCAAAGGGTAAGGTGGTCCCGTCAGGTAAAAGGATTGGAACATAAAGTCAGTAACCAAAGGGTAAGGTGGTCCCGTCAGGTAAAAGGATTGGAACATAAAGTCAGTAACCAAAGGGTAAGGTGGTCCCGTCAGGTAAAAGGATTGGAACATAAAGTCAGTAACCAAAGGGTAAGGTGGTCCCGTCAGGTAAAAGGATTGGAACATAAAGTCAGTAACCAAAGGGTAAGGTGGTCCCGTCAGGTAAAAGGATTGGAACATAAAGTCAGTAACCAAAGGGTAAGGTGGTCCCGTCAGGTAAAAGTCATCTCTTTTCACAGACGACCCGGAATCTTTTAGTAAGTGGGGCATTACGTAGATGGAACCCCTTTTAATCCCTAACAATCTTTTTGTAGGAGTTTCAACATTTCTAAAACACTATTTCGGTCGTTTATAAAACCCTCGACTAAGCGTGTGATTGATTCCAAATTTACACGCAGGGAATTTTCATAGTTTTGTGTCACGCCTTTGGCTTTCAACACTACGTGATAGTTTTTAGTCCTAAAAGCATAGCGTTTGGGTCCACAGGATGACCACTCTATGATATGGTCACCATCTTCCAGTTCACTCGTTAAACCTCCCAGATAGTTGCTAAGAAGGGGGGGGGGGGGGGGTTCCAATCACCAGGTTTGCTTCCATAGACCACAGAGTCTGTGTCATGGTAAAGAACCCGACTCTGCAGGTGCTCCATGAGGGTGTGTAGTTCAAGTCGCCCTTAGGCCGTGGTAAAAGCTGCAAGAAACACGTTTCCATTACTCGGGGGTAGAACCCACTTCTTGATGCGTCTCCATTGCACCAGAGCTATGTCTTGATTCAAGAACAAAACATTTGAAATGTCAGATTGGTCTGAAAAAACCAATCCCGTAAATTCTTCTGGATCTTTAATGATAGATGTTGTTAACATATTGCTTCTCTGGGCAAATATGCCCCCCAAACTGCTCAAGAAAAGCTTGCACACCATTATTTTGGCTTTGTTGACCTTTATTCTGTCAGGGTCAAGACGTATGCACTCTTTTTCATGATAGTCCTGAATGTATCTGTCTTTGCTCTCTTGATCAGTGACTGATGCAGGAAACTCTGAAGCCATTTGCTTGCCTCTCAAGAAGGTCTTGATGTACTCTTTAAAAAGAGTGTCTGATTTCCTGGGAAAGTTCCACACTTCAAAGACTTTGGCCACACGATACCCCTTCTCTATAGCCTTAGAGAATTCAACGGTGACCCATTTTATTTTTTTATTTAACCTTTATTTAACCAGGTAAGCCAGTTGAGAACAAGTTCTCATTTACAACTGCGACCATACACCATACACCGGTCAGGGCTCTTTCTTGATCTGAATGATCACAAGGCTTTTGTACTGGGGTTTTCAGAAACGTTTCAGAAAGAGTAGTGCACCATTGGGGTCCTCTGCCGACCACTTTTCACCCTTGAAAGTCATGGTAGATACAGAAATAGGCAGATGAAACCCTGATTGTTGATTACTCTCAAAGTCATAAAACACAAATTTCTCTGAATGTTCATCTTCATCTGATGGTTGAAGGTAGCACTCATGTTCCAATTCTTGAGCCACTTCTGGGTTTCTGCTTTTCAAAGGCCCTTTACAGATAGGGCAGTGTAGGATACCATATACGTGAGGTTGGGGGGGTTGTCTAATTTAAGGGTGGGGTTAGCTCGCTAATTTGTTTAATTAAGGAGCTCAGTTCTGGGAGTACCTATGATAATGTGTCCTCATTTGCATGAGTTAAAGGAGGTGTGTGTTGTTGTGTAGGGGTTGGTCCTAGATCTTTCATTTGTTTGATTAATGAGCTTAGTTCTAGGGCTATTCTAGAAGTATCCATGTTACATACGGCTATATATCGTTTGTTTGGGCGTTTGTTATTCAGATTGCTGCTTATCAAATTTGACGTGTTTTTCTTACAGATGGCTATGTCTTGGATGTACCGACGTTTTAGCAAAGCAACCATACGTTTGTGTAACTGGACCTTTCTGGGTTTCAGAGCCCTTTAAAAGGCTGTGAGAAACCTATCTTGAAGATCTATATCCTGATCCTCGTCCCCACTGACGCTGTCCTCAATCAGTATAGGCTCTACCTCAGAATGTTTTGTATCAAGCTGATTAGCCGCATCATACCTCAACACATCATCCTCATCATACCTCAAAACATCATCCTCATCATAGCTCAACACATCATCCTCATCATACATCAACACATCATCCTCATCATACCTCAACACATCATCCTCATCATACCTCAACACATCATCCTCATCATAGCTCAAAACATCATCCTCATCATACCACAACACATCATCCTCATCATAGCTCAACACATCATCCTCATCATACATCAACAAATCATCCTCATTATAGCTCAACACAACATCCTCATCATACCTCAACACATCATCCTCATCAGACCTCAACACATCATCCTCATCATAGCTCAACACATCATCCTCATCATACCTCAACACATCATCCTCATCATAGCTCAACACATCATCCTCATCATACCTCAACACATCATCCTCATCATACCTCAACACATCATCCTCATCATAGCTCAACACATCATCCTCATCATAGCTCAGCACATCATCCTCATCATACCTCAACACATCATCCTCATCATACCTCAACACATCATCCTCATCATACATCAACAAATCATCCTCATCATACCTCAACACATCATCCTCATCATACCTCAACACATAATTCTCATCATACCTCAACACATCATCCTCATCATAGCTCAACACATCATCCTCATCATACCTCAACACATCATCCTCATCATACCTCAACACATCATCCTCATTATAGCTCAACACATCATCCTCATCATACCTCAACACATCATCCTCATCATACCTCAACACATCATCCTCATCATACCTCAACACATCATCCTCATCATAGCTCAACACATCATCCTCATCATAGCTCAACACATCATCATCATCATACATCAACACATCATCCTCATCATACATCAACACATCATCCTCATCATACCTCAACACATCATCCTCATCATACCTCAACACATCATCCTCATCATACCTCAACACATCATCCTCATCATAGCTCAACACATCATCCTCATCATACATCAACACATCATCCTCATCATACATCAACACATCATCCTCATCATAGCTCAACACATCATCCTCATCATACCTCAACACATCATCCTCATCATACCTCAACACATCATCCTCATCATAGCTCAACACATCATCCTCATCATACATCAACACATCATCCTCATCATACATCAACACATCATCCTCATCATAGCTCAACACATCATCCTCATCATACCTCAACACATCATCCTCATCATACATCAACACATCATCCTCATCATACCTCAACACATCATCCTCATCATACCTCAACACATCATCCTCATCATACATCAACACATCATCCTCATCATACCTCAACACATCATCCTCATCATACCTCAACACATCATCCTCATCATACCTCAACACAACATCCTCATCATAGCTCAACACATCATCCTCATCATACCTCAACACATCATCCTCATCATATCTCAACACATCATCCTCATTATAGCTCAACACATCATCCTCATCATACCTCAACACATCATCCTCATCATACCTCAACACATCATCCTCATCATACCTCAACACATCATCCTCATCATAGCTCAACACATCATCCTCATCATAGCTCAACACATCATCCTCATCATACATCAACACATCATCCTCATCATACATCAACACATCATCCTCATCATACATCAACACATCATCCTCATCATACCTCAACACATCATCCTCATCATACCTCAACACATCATCCTCATCATACCTCAACACATCATCCTCATCATAGCTCAACACATCATCCTCATCATACATCAACACATCATCCTCATCATACATCAACACATCATCCTCATCATAGCTCAACACATCATCCTCATCATACCTCAACACATCATCCTCATAATACCTCAACACATCATCTTTATCATACCTCAACACATCATCCTCATCATACCTCAACACATCATACCTCAACATATCATCCTCATCATACCTCAACACATCATCCTCATCATACATCAACAGATCATCCTCATCATACCTCAACACATCATCCTCATCATACATCAACAAATCATCCTCATCATACATCAACACATCATCCTCATCATACCTCAACACATCATTCTCATCATACCTCAACACATCATCCTCATCATAGCTCAACACATCATCCTCATCATACCTCAACATATCATCCTCATCATACCTCAACACATCATCCTCATTATAGCTCAACACATCATCCTCATCATACCTCAACACATCATCCTCATCATACCTCAACACATCATCCTCATAATACCTCAACACATCATCCTCAGCATAGCTCAACACATCATCCTCATCATAGCTCAACACATCATCCTCATCATACATCAACACATCATCCTCATCATAGCTCAACACATCATCCTCATCATACCTCAACACATCATCCTCATCATACATCAACACATCATCCTCATCATACCTCAACACATCATCCTCATCATACCTCAACACATCATCCTCATCATACCTCAACACATCATCCTCATCATAGCTCAACACATCATCCTCATCATACCTCAACACATCATCCTCATCATACATCAACACATCATCCTCATCATACCTCAACACATCATCCTCATCATACCTCAACACATCATCCTCATCATACATCAACACATCATCCTCATCATAGCTCAACACATCATCCTCATCATACCTCAACACATCATCCTCATCATATCTCAACACATCATCCTCATTATAGCTCAACACATCATCCTCATCATACCTCAACACATCATCCTCATCATACCTCAACACATCATCCTCATCATACCTCAACACATCATCCTCATCATACCTCAACACAACATCCTCATCATAGCTCAACACATCATCCTCATCATACCTCAACACATCATCCTCATCATATCTCAACACATCATCCTCATTATAGCTCAACACATCATCCTCATCATACCTCAACACATCATCCTCATCATACCTCAACACATCATCCTCATCATACCTCAACACATCATCCTCATCATAGCTCAACACATCATCCTCATCATAGCTCAACACATCATCCTCATCATACATCAACACATCATCCTCATCATACATCAACACATCATCCTCATCATACATCAACACATCATCCTCATCATACCTCAACACATCATCCTCATCATACCTCAACACATCATCCTCATCATACCTCAACACATCATCCTCATCATAGCTCAACACATCATCCTCATCATACATCAACACATCATCCTCATCATACATCAACACATCATCCTCATCATAGCTCAACACATCATCCTCATCATACCTCAACACATCATCCTCATAATACCTCAACACATCATCTTTATCATACCTCAACACATCATCCTCATCATACCTCAACACATCATACCTCAACATATCATCCTCATCATACCTCAACACATCATCCTCATCATACATCAACAGATCATCCTCATCATACCTCAACACATCATCCTCATCATACATCAACAAATCATCCTCATCATACATCAACACATCATCCTCATCATACCTCAACACATCATTCTCATCATACCTCAACACATCATCCTCATCATAGCTCAACACATCATCCTCATCATACCTCAACATATCATCCTCATCATACCTCAACACATCATCCTCATTATAGCTCAACACATCATCCTCATCATACCTCAACACATCATCCTCATCATACCTCAACACATCATCCTCATAATACCTCAACACATCATCCTCAGCATAGCTCAACACATCATCCTCATCATAGCTCAACACATCATCCTCATCATACATCAACACATCATCCTCATCATAGCTCAACACATCATCCTCATCATACCTCAACACATCATCCTCATCATACATCAACACATCATCCTCATCATACCTCAACACATCATCCTCATCATACCTCAACACATCATCCTCATCATACCTCAACACATCATCCTCATCATAGCTCAACACATCATCCTCATCATACCTCAACACATCATCCTCATCATACATCAACACATCATCCTCATCATACCTCAACACATCATCCTCATCATACCTCAACACATCATCCTCATCATACATCAACACATCATCCTCATCATAGCTCAACACATCATCCTCATCATACCTCAACACATCATCCTCATCATATCTCAACACATCATCCTCATTATAGCTCAACACATCATCCTCATCATACCTCAACACATCATCCTCATCATACCTCAACACATCATCCTCATCATACCTCAACACATCATCCTCATCATAGCTCAACACATCATCCTCATCATAGCTCAACACATCATCCTCATCATAGCTCAACACATCATCCTCATCATACCTCAACACATTTATTCTCATCATACATCAACACATCATCCTCATCATACCTCAACACATCATCCTCATCATACATCAACACATCATCCTCATCATACATCAACACATCATCCTCATCATACATCAACACATCATCCTCATCATACCTCAACACATCATCCTCATCATACCTCAACACATCATCCTCATCATACCTCAACACATCATCCTCATCATAGCTCAACACATCATCCTCATCATACCTCAACACATCATCCTCATCATACCTCAACACATCATCCTCATCATACATCAACACATCATCCTCATCATACCTCAACACATCATCCTCATCATACCTCAACACATCATCCTCATCATACCTCAACACATCATCCTCATCATAGCTCAACACATCATCCTCATCATACATCAACACATCATCCTCATCATACATCAACACATCATCCTCATCATAGCTCAACACATCATCCTCATCATACCTCAACACATCATCCTCATAATACCTCAACACATCATCTTTATCATACCTCAACACATCATCCTCATCATACCTCAACACATCATACCTCAACATATCATCCTCATCATACCTCAACACATCATCCTCATCATACATCAACACATCATCCTCATCATACCTCAACACATCATCCTCATCATACCTCAACACATCATCCTCATTATAGCTCAACACATCATCCTCATCATACCTCAACACATCATCCTCATCATAGCTCAAAACATCATCCTCATCTTACATCAACACATCATCCTCATTATAGCTCAACACAACATCCTCATCATACCTCAACACATCATCCTCATCATACCTCAACACATCATCCTCATCATACCTCAACACATCATCCTCATCATACATCAACACATCATCCTCATCATACCTCAACACATCATCCTCATCATACCTCAACACATCATCCTCATCATACATCAACACATCATCCTCATCATACATCAACACATCATCCTCATCATACCTCAACACATCATCCTCATCATAGCTCAACACATCATCCTCATCATACCTCAACACATCATCCTCATCATACCTCAACACATCATCCTCATCATACATCAACACATCATCCTCATCATACATCAACACATCATCCTCATCATACATTAACACATCATCCTCATCATACCTCTACACATCATCCTCATCATAGCTCAACACATCATCCTCATCATACATCAACACATCATCCTCATCATACATCAACATATCATCCTCAACATACATCAACACATCATCCTCATCATACATCAACAAATCATCCTCATCATACATCAACACATCATCCTCATCATACCTCAACACATCATTCTCATCATACCTCAACACATCATCCTCATCATAGCTCAACACATCATCCTCTTTATACATCAACACATCATCCTCATCATACATCAACATATCATCCTCAACATACATCAACACATCATCCTCATCATACATCAACAAATCATCCTCATCATACATCAACACATCATCCTCATCATACCTCAACACATCATTCTCATCATACCTCAACACATCATCCTCATCATAGCTCAACACATCATCCTCATCATACATCAACACATCATCCTCATCATACCTCAACACATCATCCTCATCATACCTCAACACATCATCCTCATCATACCTCAACACATCATCCTCATCATACATCAACACATCATCCTCATCATAGCTCAACACATCATCCTCATCATACCTCAACACATCATCCTCATCATATCTCAACACATCATCCTCATTATAGCTCAACACATCATCCTCATCATACCTCAACACATCATCCTCATCATACCTCAACACATCATCCTCATCATACCTCAACACATCATCCTCATCATAGCTCAACACATCATCCTCATCATAGCTCAACACATCATCCTCATCATAGCTCAACACATCATCCTCATCATACCTCAACACATTTATTCTCATCATACATCAACACATCATCCTCATCATACCTCAACACATCATCCTCATCATACATCAACACATCATCCTCATCATACATCAACACATCATCCTCATCATACATCAACACATCATCCTCATCATACCTCAACACATCATCCTCATCATACCTCAACACATCATCCTCATCATACCTCAACACATCATCCTCATCATAGCTCAACACATCATCCTCATCATACCTCAACACATCATCCTCATCATACCTCAACACATCATCCTCATCATACATCAACACATCATCCTCATCATACCTCAACACATCATCCTCATCATACCTCAACACATCATCCTCATCATACCTCTACACATCATCCTCATCATAGCTCAACACATCATCCTCATCATACATCAACACATCATCCTCATCATACATCAACATATCATCCTCAACATACATCAACACATCATCCTCATCATACACATCATTGACATGATCATCATTGAATGTATTGACCTGTTTAGATGCAGTAATCAGTATATCATCACCATCATCATCATCATCATCCTCTTCCTCCTCTTCCTCCTCTTCCTCCTCTTCCTCTTGTTTTATTGGGTCTGCTATGCCTGTATTGGCCTTGGAGGAGCCCCAAAACACAATAGAATAAAATATATAATAAATAGTGTATTGAAATAATAATAATAATAATAATAATAATAATAATAAATAAATTATAAGAATACATAAAAACAAATATTTTTTTTTTTTAATAATAACAAAAAATATATAATGCTTTTTTAAACAGTTAATTTATTATGTGTTAACATATCAATATATCCTAACTCACTGTTTCTGTTTCTCACTGTTCGGACTTGGGTTACAGGGAAATAGCTGTCTGTTTGTTGACTAAACCTGTTTTTCTGTGGAGTCATGGAAGGCGTGTTTTTTTCCCGTTGTCCATTGTCTGAGTCTGAGTCTTTTTACAAAAATAATAATCATAATGTTGTTTTTAACATAGTCATTAAAAGTTATATCTATAATAAAACAGACCATATCCATAAAGAGCATGTTCTTCAATCCAGTCATTTTCAGACCAATCGTTCTCCTCGGTCAAAGGTGAAGCCATTCTGTCAACTTGAACTATGTGTCTGTGGAGCCGTGCTGGACTTTGAAATAGTGTCGGTGCCCTATTATATACTGAACGCCTCGGGGGGGTTTGGAGGCGTGTCTAGGTATGACAATCCCTCTGTTCTTGGGTTGGTTTGAGTTCCGTCTATGTCAAAGCCTGCTGTACAGAAAGAGAGGAGAACGTCGTTTTCACAATCATTCAAGCAGTCATTCAACGGAGGAGTCCATAATGCCTGGGTTGAACGCTGTACACGCTTCTACATGGAGAGTCAGCTGTAAACACAAGATTAGGTTTTTAAAACATAGTACACCTTTTGTTTATTGCTTATTATATAAAGATTATTACCCATTTAAATGTTGACTCACGTCTAAAATATCTTGATGGCGAGTGACTGAGTAAAGATACAGCTTCTGTCTGTTGTTCCTCAAACTCGTTATCCTCTATAACAATCACTTCTGTTTGTGGTGTTGCTTCTTGATCCACATCAATGACTTTGGGGACCTCCTGCATAAATGTAGGGTAACCTGTAGAATTTACATTATATTACAATATAAATGTTTTACTTAAAAATACAGATATTGAACATAAAATACAATATAGTAATAATATTAATTACCTGAAAATTGTATGTCATTCAGTCTTAAAATGTCTGCAAAAAACAAATATTAAAACACTGTTAAATATTTGAAAAAAACCTTGTTATACATTGAGAGATATAGAATAGTATACTAACGTTCTAGATACAGTCCACACACACACACACACACACACACACACACACACACACACACACACACACACACACACACACACACACACACACACACACACACACACACACACACACACAAACACACACACACACATACATAAGCAAGTCGCTAGGTTATTATTTTTCTATAACTGTGATGTAACTGAATATCCACTAGGTGGAGCCAGTGGTCCACTCTTGAGTAGAGCCTTGCCTTGGCATGCAATTTCATGGTTCTGAGACACTTTGAGACACTTCACATAAAATTGAAATTTGTTTGGTAAAAACAGTAGGATAAATACATATGTAGGTAGAGAGAGATATATATAATATTATACTGACATTCTAGATACACACACACACAGACACACATAATCAATTGACTAGTAATTTTTTTCTATAACTGTGATATAACTAAACATCCACTAGGTGGAGCCAGTGGTACACTCTTGAGTAGAGACTTGGTTTGGCATGCATTTTCATGGGTTCTGAGACACCTTGAGACATGTCACATAAAATTGACATTTGTTTGGTATAAACAGTAGGATATATACATATGTAGGTAGAGTCCATTCTCGTTTAAAAAAATCAATAACACAACATCTCATTCATTATATACTATATCATTTTATACAATACATTATTAAAAACATTCATTTATAATATACAACATAAATCATATATATATATATGCATAGTTAGATATAAAAGCCTTCATCATATTGAAAATTCAACTCACCTTCAAAATGCTCCATGAGGAATAAATGATTCAAGGAGTCTCTTTAAGATGTATGTCTTCAGGCCTTCTGGTCCTCTGGGTCTTTTTTCTTGGTTGACTGAGACATCCCACGGACGCTCTTTTATGGGGTCAAATGGATCTGTTTAGGTCAGCAGTAAAACGGGACATCTTAAAGAATACAATTACCTTTTTTGTTTTTAATTGACTGAGACATCCACTGGACATTCCATCCTCGGACTTCTCCCGGACATTCCCGGACGCCCCCCCCCCACCCGAGAGCTATTTTTGGGGGACCCCATGTGTACATACAGTTCCCTTGTGTGTAAGGGACCCCCTAGATGAGCAAACTGTTGACCATTAAAATATGGATAGCTGAGAACTCTTTCTAAAAGGTTAAACATACAAAACAGTTGTTTTAAAGAAACACCACACACGCTCACACAGAGAGAGAGAGAGAGAGAGAGAGAGAGAGAGAGAGAGAGAGAGAGAGAGAGACGGAGAAAGAGAGAGAGAGAGAGAGAGCTGTAATTCATTGAAGGTAAATACAATACACCTTTTATTTTCTTCTAAAATGTTGCTACAGAAATGGAAGCATTTATATACAAGTTATTAAAGGTCACTATACAATATTGAATATTAAACTATGACACTAATGTTTACTACTAAACCTATATATGGATCATAAACTGTATTATTACATAATACTACACCTTACTAAACAATACATGTTTAAATGTAGAATTATTATAATAATGTTTTTCTTAGAAAAAAAGCAGAATCAGCATTTTTCTCCTTTTCAGGGGCCTTTTGTAACCCGACACCCCCATCAGTCTCCAAATCCCCGTCTTCAAGCTGTGAGGGACTCAAACGTTGCCTCTTCCACCAGGCTCTCCATGGCCTTCAAGGTTTTGCATGTTTTCTTTTCGATGATAGATCAACCTTCTTGCCGATAAGGCCAAGTTTTGTCTTGAGGACAGAAGGTACCATCTTCGTAAATGTTCACAAAGGTGGAAAAACTGTTGCACTTGTTTCATCATATCAAGCACCTTAAACCAATCTCGCCACTTGAAGCTAAAGACAGGCACAAAATAGTTTACCTCTGTGCAAGCGTTTGAAAATACATACGAACTAACAGATTGGGTGGCATTTGCGCTATTGACTATAGAACAACCTAAAATTGCCACTTTGGAGTCTGGACTCTACGCTACTGAAGAGATTCGTATGACTTTCAAATCATCTGGCCCACAGACTTCCTCTTCCAATGCGTACCCAGGCAGGGATGTTCCATTCAGGGCCTTTTAGATCTGACATAGAGCAAGTCTTATCTTAAGCCATTCCCTCATGAGAAACGCAGGAGAAAAACTCCCGGTTTTTGGCTGAAAAAGGTTGTTGAGACAGCTGTGTGTGAAAATCTTCACTGTTGAATCGTCCGGTTGGCCTCCACTCATATCAATCCCACCATTAAAACAATCAGGTGCATCACACCAATGTAGTGTTTTTTTGCAAACAGCAACGGTGTAATGCCCCTTTCGTCTCAAACCCGGGTCTCCCTGCCCGTAGGCAAACAAATATATTGTAGTGAATTCAGGGGGTAGCCCCAAACAGGTTTTGAACCTGGGTCCATCAACTGTCAAGCCAACACCTTAAGCGCTAACCCAAGAGGTCCGAACCGCTCGATGATGTCGCTAGGTGTTGGATTAAGGTCGCTACATTACCCCCTTCCTTGGGGAGAGCATGCCCCCACACTTCTTTATAGCAAGTCTCTCACGTGTACATGCCTCTTTGATGGCCTCACAGGCACTATCCCACTTCTGACACCAATGTAACGAATTAAGGGATAGCTCCAACCGGGACTCAAACCCAGGTCCAGCGACTATCAAGCCAACAGCTTATCCATTACACCAAGAGATCAGAAGGTGGTAATTGGTAGGTGTTGGGTTCAGCTTGCTACAGTATATACTTATATAGGGCAATGTGTGATCTGGGAGCGGCAGCACTACCACTAGCGCTCCTGACACAGCCAAACACAATCTTTACCTTCTGAACCTTAAAAACTGACCTAAAGTCAGATACATTGAGACAAACCACCATGTGAGCAGCAAGTGCAGGGTTAATGGAGTGAAGTGGGGGATGGGTAGGACCACCAGTATCAACTATATGTCTATGAATGCATTACTATTAATGCAGTACTAAAACGGATGGATGCTCTTCATCAACACCATCTCACCTGTGAAACTAGATATCAGCAATCAATCAACAAGACTAATGAAATGGAGCAAATGAAGACATTAGAACTGCTAAAGGTCAGATATTATATTCTGACACCAATTTCCTACTGGTAGATTTTGTACATGATCTGTCAATCCTGAGAGCAACGCTCTCTCTCCTCCTCTTCCCCCATCTCTCTTTGCTGGGGTGAAGTTTCCCCTAGATACAGATCTAGGATCAGCTTCCCCTCCCCCAAACCTAACAAGGATCATTAGTGGGAGGAATTTAAACCTGATCCAAAGCCAGTGTCTATTTGGGAAACTTGTCCCCTCCCCAACAACTCTACATGTGGATGCGGCTTCCTCCATCTCACCATGTTCACAAAGAAAACGGCAGTGTATTTCAGCTGTAAGTATTTTGAAGTTACTAGCTATATTATTTTAATTGAATCGACCTAGCTTCATTATTATTCAACAATAACTGGGCCAATGTAGCCGTAGCAGCAGTGGTGGTTCTAGAACATTCCCAGTGGGAGGGGCCAGGCTGGGGCCAGTTGTACTGTTAGAGGGGCCAGTTACATCACACATTATTGTTGTCATGTCGTTTTCGTCACTGCATTGCAGGCATCAATAGACAAATGACCATGTTTATAATCATTCAACTATTTATTATTTGCATTTACATTTTGTCATTTGCATTACATATTCACTATCAGTTACATCAACTGTATTCTACGGTTTTTGTGGTTTCTTACAAAAAGATTCGCAAATTCATCTGGATTTAAGGCCTTTGCCTTCCTTGACTCAAACCTTAATACACCTAAATTGCTTAATCTCTCATCTGACATTGTGGACCTGAGATACGTTTTCACCAGCTTTAGAGCAGAAAAACTCTGTTCATAAGAAGCGGTACTAACAGTGATTGAAACAGATATTCTGCACAGTTTAAAGAGCTGAAAGAAAACTTCTTTATAAGGCTGAATGAATAATGCTATCTCTACTACACTGGGGGGTCTCTGCATGCCACTCTGGATTTTCCTTTGTCAAATTCTTCTGAACTGATGTAGTTTCATGCCCCAAGTCCTCAATATTTGATTCATACATTCTAGCAAATGGAAACAGGGACTTCTCTTTCCTTCAGGTCATTGTTACTCAGATCCAGCTCTCTCAGGTGTGAGGGGTTTGACTTCAGAGCTGAGACCAGAGAATCACAGCCTTCCTTTGTGACTAGACAGCCTGACAGCCTGCAAAGAGTCAAATCATATTAAAATCACACTGCTATTCTTTGGTGGTGAAAATAGTGGCAGTATATATTTTCTACATATTCAGATATATCAGTGTCCTGAAACCTGCCATATCTATTCATAAATGAATGTATCATTATTAGAAATGACAAATTATCAACGTTTTGCTTGTAGAGAGACAAATATAAAAGTACAAATACAGTGGTGTGAAAAAGTGTTTGCCCCCTTCCTGATTTGTTATTTGTTTGCATGTTTGTCACACTTAAATGTTTCAGATCATCAAACAAATTTAAATATTAGTCAAAGATAAAATGCAGTTTTGAAATGAAGGTTGTTATTATTAAGGGAAAACAAAATCCAAACCTACATGGCCCTGTGTGAAAAAGTGATTGCACCCCAATGTTATAACACAACTCAACTGTGGTTTATCACACCTGAGTTCAATTCCTCTAGCCACACCCAGGCCTGATTACTGCCACACCTGTTCTCAATCAAGGAATCACTTAAATAGGACCTGCCTTACAAAGTTAAGTAGACCAAAAGATCCTCAAAAGCTAGACATCATGCCGAGATCCAAAGAAATTCAGGAACAAATGAGAAAGAAATTAATTGAGATCCATCAGTCTGGAAAAGGTTATAAAGCCATTTCTAAAGCTTTGGGACTCCAGCGAACCACAGTGAGAGCCATTATCCACAAATGGCGAAAACATGGAACAGTGGTGAACCTTCCCAGGAGTGACCGGCCGACCAAAATGACCCCAAGAGCGTAGCGACGACTCATCCAAGAGGTCACAAAAGACCCCACAACAACATCCAAAGAGCTGCAGGCCTCACTTACTCAGTTAAAGTCACTGTTCATGACTCCACCATAAGAAAGAGACTGGGCAGAAATGGCCTGCATGGCAGAGTTCCAACACGAAAACCACTGCTGAGCAAGAAAACCATTAAGGCTCGTCTCGTTTTTGCCAGAAAACATATTGATGATCCCCAAGACCTTTGGGAAAATACTCTGTGGACTGACGAGACAAAAGTTGAACTTTTTGGAAGGTGTGTGTCCCATTACATCTGCCGTAAAAGTAACATCGCATTTCAGAAAAAGAACATCATACCAACAGTAAAATATGGTGGTGGTAGTGTGATGGTCTGGGCCTGTTTTGCTGCTTCAGGACCTGGAAGACTTGCTGTGATAAATGGAACCATGAATTCTGCTGTCTACCAAAAAATCCTGAAGGAGAATGTCCGGCCATCTGTTCGAGACCTCAAGCTGAAGCGAACTTGGATTCTGCAGCAGGACAATGATCCAAAACACACCAGCAAGTTCACCTCTGAATGGCTGAAGAAAAACAAAATGAAGACTTTGGAGTGGCCTAGTCAAAGTCCTGACCTGAATCCTATTGAGATGCTGTGGCATGACCTTAAAAAGGCAGTTCATGCTCGAAAACCCTCCAATGTGGCTGAATAACAACAATTCTGCAAAGATGAGTGGGCCAAAATTCCTCCACAGCGCTGTAAAAACATCATGGGAATTCAAATGTTTGATTGCAGTTGTTGCTGCTAAGGGTGGCCCAACCAGTTATTAGGTTGTTGGGGGCAATCACTTTTTCACACAGGGCCATGTGGGTTTGGATTTTGTTTTCCCTTAATAATAACAACCTTCATTTCAAGACTGCATTTGTGTTTACTTGTGTTATCTTTGACTAATTTTAAATTTGTTTGATGATCTGAAACATTTAAGTGTGACAAACATGCAAACAAATAAGAAATCAGAAAGGGGGCGAACACTTTTTCACACCACTGTAAAACTGTAAGCTTCACTGTCCAAACACATATGGTGTGGACTATGTGTGCCTGGTAAACACATGTGGATCTGGTGAACAGTTATCACTTGTTGACCAACTACAGGAATACTGACCTCAGAGTCTCCAGTTTACAGTGGTGATTCCCCAGGACAGCAGAGAGCAGCTTCACTCCTGAATCCTTCAGGTCATTGTTACTCAGATCCAGCTCTCTCAGGTGTGAGGGGTTTGACTTCAGAGCTGAGACCAGAGAATCACAGCCTTCCTCTGTGACTAGACAGCCTGACAGCCTGCAAAGAGTCAAATCATATTAAAATCACACTGCTATTCTTTGGTGGTGAAAATAGTGGCAGTATATATTTTCTACATATTCAGATATATCAGTGTCCTGAAACCTGCCATATCTATTCATAAATTAATGTATCATTATTAGAAATGACAAATTATCAAAGTATTGCTTAAAGAGAGAAAAATATAAAGTACAAATATTTGAGTAGACTGACCAGAGCAGTTTAAAAAGCAGTATCAGGCAAAATACAGACAGTGAGGTATCAGATTTAGATTGTATTGAGTATACAGTCCACACCATATCTATTTTGACAGTGAAGATAACATTTTAAATGTGGCTCTATACTCCAGCATTTTGGATTTCAGATCAAATGTTTCATATGAGGTGACACTATATAATGTCACCTTTTATTTGAGGGTATTTTCATACATATCTGTTTCACCGTTTAGAAATGAAAGCACTTTATGTATATAGTCCCACCATTTGAAGAAGTCATAAGTATTCTAACTAATTCACTTATAGTGTATTAAAGTAGTCAAAAGTTGAGTATTTGGTCTCAAACTCATTGGTTGCATTTGCAGTTTGTTTTGGTTGTGTTTTGGGTTATGTTTTGTCCAATAGTAACTGAATGGTGGATGATGACTGGAGTAATTTTCTGTCTAAGTGAGTAGATAACATGTTTCTAAACACTACTAAATGAATCCTGATGATTCCATGATTAAGACAAATCATGAATGAATCATGAATAATAATGAGTGAGAGAGTTACAGAGGCTACAACAAAACATGCTAACCTCTCACCATTACCAATAACAGAGGGGGTATGATCCTTGTTCCTCTGTAACTTTCTCATTCATCATCATTCACGATTCATTCATGATTATTCATAATCATGTTAGCGTCCACATGAATGTAGAAGTGTTCAGAAACATATTCTATTCTTACTGACAATACAAGTGAAGTGACTCCAAAATGACAGGACATTATTCACCATTCAGTTTCTATTGGGGAAAACATAATCCAAAACACAACCGAAACAAACTGCAAATGCATTCAACAAGTTTGTAGAATCACAAGCTTGATGTAATCACTGTGGGTAAGGAATATTTGACCAAATACTAAACATTTGACTAAATTAATTTGTCCAAATAATTACGGCTTTTTCATTTGGGACAATTACACACATAAAGTGCTTTAATTTCTAAACGGTAAAACAGATATGAATTAATACCTTTAAATAAAAGGTGACATTCTGTACTGTTGCCTAATATGAAACATTCTATCTCAAATCCAAAATGCTGGAGCATAGCACCAAATGTAAAACTGTAAGCTTCACTGTCCAAACACATATGGTGTGGACTATGTGTGCCTGGTAAACACATGTGGATCTGGTGAACAGTTATCACTTGTTGACCAACTACAGGAATACTGACCTCAGAGTCTCCAGTTTACAGTGGGGATTCCCCAGGACAGCAGAGAGCAGCTTCACTCCTGAATCCTTCAGGTCATTGTTACTCAGATCCAGATCTCTCAGGTGTGAGGGGTTTGACTTCAGAGCTGAGACCAGAGAAGCACAGCCTTCCTCTGTGACTAGACAGCGTGACAGCCTGCAAAGAGTCAAATCATATTAAAATCACACTGATATTCTTTGGTGGTGAAAATAGCGGCAATATATTTTTTCAACATTTTCAGATATATCAGTGTCCTGAAACCTGCCATATCTATTCATAAATTAATGTATCATTATTAACAATAATAAATGATCTAAGTACTGCTTGTAGATAGAAAAATATAAAGTACAAATATTTGAGTAGACTGACCAGAGCAGTTTAAAAAGCAGTATCAGTCAAAAGACAGACAGTGAGGTATCAGATTTAGATTGTATTGAGTAGACAGTCCACACCATATCTATTTTTACAGTGAAGCTAACATTTTAAATGTGGCTCTATACTCCAGCATTTTGGATTTTAAAACAAATGTTTCACATGAGGTGACAGTATATAATGTCACCTTTTATTTGAGGGTATTTTTATACGTGTCTGTTTCACCATTTAGAAAAATAAATGCACTTTATGTATCTAGTCCCCCTATTTGAAGAAGTCATAAGTATTCTGACCAATTCACTTATTGTGTTTTAAAGTAGTCAAAGGTTTAGTATTTGGTCCCATATTCCTGCCGACAATAATGACAACAACGTGTATCCAGGTGAACAGTGAGTGCTTTATAAATCCATTTGATTGATTGTTAGGTTTAGGGTTTTTATGGCAAAAAACAGAATGGGTTTATGGCACTCTTGCTCCTCGTTGTGGCCGTATGTGGGTACTACATAGCTCACTCATGACACTTGCTACGCTCATAATCTGAGGTAGCAACTGCGTCAGATCTACAAATCCATTAGCTAGACCACCCGATTAGACAACAATCACCCCATTATATCCATTTGGTTTGCAACTCAGTGAACCTGCGCAGCATTCGCTCAATTTGATGCCTACGAACGAAGATTTCGATGCATATCAAATTATCCAGCAGTCATTTAGAAACAACAAGTCATCAAATAAATTGTTATTCTTAATTAACAAATGTCTTCTGGCTGTTTAAATCGGCCACATCTTGAAAAGAGGACAGGGACGTGTTTTTTTTAGATTGTACACTTTTTTCTTAAAACAAATATGGTTAACCATGACCAGAAAATGTTTAATGTTTGATGGCTATCCGCCAGCCATCGCCTCTTAAACTGTGTCTCACCTCACTATTGGTGACCACAACATGTACTCAGGTGAACAGTGTGCGCGCTCACCAAATAGCTGTAACATTGTTAACAATAAGTTACCTGAGGTAAACCTACAGGGTTAACGCTCACCAAGTAGCCGTAACCTTGTTAACAATAAGTTACCTGAGGTAAACCTACAGGGTTAACGCTCACCAAGTAGCCATAACCTTGTTAATAATAAGTTACCTGAGGTAAACCTACAGGGTTAGCGCTCACCAAGTAGCTGTAACCTTGTTAATAATAAGTTACCAGAGGTAAACCTACAGGGTTAACGCTCACCAAGTAGCCGTAACCTTGTTAATAATAAGTTACCTGAGGTAAACCTACAGGGTTAACGCTCATCAAGTAGCCGTAACCTTGTTAATAATAAGTTACCTGAGGTAAACCTACAGGGTTAACGCTCACCAAGTAGCCGTAACCTTGTTAATAATCAGTTACCTGAGGTAAACCTACAGGGTTAACGCTCACCAAGTAGCCGTAACCTTGTTAATAATAATTTACCTGAGGTAAACCTACAGGGTTAACGCAGGCAGGTCTCATTGATAACAATAGTGAAGCTGGCATTGTGACGCAGAACAATGGGCTGGGAATAGAACGTTCTGAAGGCGAGTCGGTGTCACGGAGCTTAATAGAACTAATAGGAGCTGGTAGGGTGAAAAAAGCCCAAACATAAGGCCTGTTGTTTCGTGATTACTTCATAACCAGGGACTGAAGGTAATATTATGAAACTGGGCTCCATGGCGGATGCAATGAGCTAATTTTATCAGAAATAAACGTTGTAAAAAATGTCACTTGAGGCGCCCCGAAAATAACATTCAAAAGTTCAGTCCTTGGACACATAAGGGTTAAACGGTAAAGTTACCGTCCATCTAGTGAAGAGAGGAGAACCGGACAGAGGGAGCGTAGGTAGCCAGCATCCGTCAACGAGAGAGGGAGAAGCCCTCCACGGTATTTAACATGTGGAAGAAACAACCAGGGAGCTCCATCGGTCCACAAGAAATGCAGGCAGCCGGTGATGATGTAGTGGTAGCTAGGATAACTAGGATGCTGCTGGTAGAGTAGCTAGCTTAGCTAGCTGTACCGACTAGCTTGGCTAGCTAGCAGGTCGTTCGTCTGTCCATCGAGGATGATGACGAATCCGGTGAACCACACAAGATGAAACAAGAATAGCGAGTGAAAAGGATCTGGCTACACTCATACTGTCACTGACCATTACGCAAAAAAGAAAATTGAACAATAAACTTCGGTGTCTCAACACTGTAACGAACTCCGTCGTTGTTCCCCAAGATCACCTCAGACCACTCTGCGCGTAACTGGACAATATGCTTGGCGCCAAACCGTACGTGGACGCGGACAGTTCTGTACGGGGACGCGGACAGTTCCAGAACGCGGACATGAGCAGAGCAACACAATAAACTAATCCAAGTCTTTAAAGTCAGTTACATTAGTAATATTCATTTTTTATTATGTAAAACAAAAATGATTCGTTTTTTAAAACAATATTTTGAGATCTGGGCCCATATCCAAAAAGCGTCTCAGAGTAGAAAATGTGTTGTATAAGTGCTGAGAATAAAGCCATTTTAGTCCTACTCTTATGGGTATAAATTAAAGCTATGCATGAAGCCTCTTTATTTATAAGTGTCCCACCTAGTTGGCAGATATTTAGGACACCTCATGAGCTGTACTAACCAGTTAAGAGGTACCAGCAGGTGTCTTGATAATAGAAACATGCAGTGAGTCAGTGGTTCCTGTGCAACATGTAATTGCTTTGGAGCAGTGGTGACCTGTCATTCAGGGCAGAGCCCCACCTGTTTAGCAGATGCTCTTACCCAGAGCTATTTACAGTAAGTGCATTCATCTTAAGATAGCTAGGTGAGACAACCAGATAATACAGTCAAATATACAGGATATGAACATTCAATTTCAGCTAAACAATGGATATATAGCGTGTTGCAATAAAAATAATAATAATTATCTACATCTAAAATCTATTAATTAAACATCTGAGAACAGTAATATTGAAGGTACCCATAAGCAACCATTTCTGATTATTGTGGAAATAGCATTTAGGAAATAAACTCTTAATAATTCTTAAACAAAATTGTCATCTCACCTCTTAGCTTTGGTGTCATGTTCCCCAGAGAGACTCATTTTAGACCACTGACCCCTAAACAGAGATCCAACATGTTGGTTGTAGTTAACACAGTAATTCTTGAATGTGAATTGTTATCGTTTATTAATTATCTCTTACAAAACATTTACTAACAGACATATTGAAACAGTCAGGCTATTTAATGCAATCAAATGAACATCTGGTTGTGACATCTCTTCTCCATGTTAACTGTCAATAATAATAATAAGTCACTGTTTGTTAAGGTAGTTATAGACAGTGCAGCAACACAAGGCCATGTCTCACACTTATTTGTATTCATTAAAAGTCAGCAAATTATTATCTTTAAATCTGTTATTTTCTAAACGTATCTGAGAATGTAGACAGAAGGGCTAAAACGGGCTTGATTGATCTGGGGGGGATCAGTGATCTATACAGAAAGGTTTTTTGCAACAATTAAGAGATTTTTTATTATTTAAAGTAGGCTAGGTTATAATGTATAACAGTATTTTTTTGTGTAAAGCAGATCAAGGTCTAAACCTCAGCCAGTGGTGACCCGTCATTCAGGGCAGGTGGCCTTTCCTGTTTGCATGTTATTTTGGCATTAATACGTGTCACATATCAGTTTGCAAAAAAATTAAAAAATAATATATATATAATTGAGTTAATAAAGCCGCAAAAAAACATGGTCTCTTTTTTGTTTTCTTGAGTAAGGCAGCTCCAAAATGCAGGTGTTTCAGCCTAGCTCAGTGCTTTCTGTGGTGGTGGGTCAAGCCAGAAGACAATACAGAGCATTGCTTCGTGATTGGCTCAGTGTTCTGTCACTCATGGGGACACTACGTCACCGCCAAGTCTAAGGGTAGAGCTAGAAAATTCAAGCCCATTGGGTGCTGCCACAGAGTTACATTAGAAGTGCCCATTCAAGAAGGTCATTGGCCACAGATAAAATGACGTCAAATCACATTATATCTACAGTAGCTTTGATTGGACTGATCATGTCAACATCATACTTTCAAAATCTTAGCCAGCAGTCATCATCACGAATCAAGTTGACAATCTACAGGCAAATCCTTTTTAATCCTTGTCATATGAAGAGAAATAATGAAGAGAAATGATAGGACAGCTGTTGGGACTCTGCGGTTGGGACTCTGCGGTTGGGACTCTGCTGTTGGGACTCTGCTGTCGGGACTCTGCTGTCGGGACTCTGCTGTCGGGACTCTGCTGTCGGGACTCTGCTGTCGGGACTCTGCTGTCGGGACTCTGCTGATGGGACTCTGCTGTTGGGACTCTGCTGTTGGGACTCTGCTGTTGGGACTCTGCTGTTGGGACTCTGCTGTTGGGACTCTGCTGTTGGGACTCTGCTGTTGGGACTCTGCTGTTGGGACTCTGTCTATAGGGTTAAACCTATTGCTGCGATGAGAATTGTAACCTGGCTCACACTGCCCCCTATAAAAGCAAGTACTGTGCTTCGACTACTCAGACCCCTCACACATCCGGGCCGTGCATTCTGATGGCCTACTTCTGACACCAATGTAGCAAACAGCAGGGCAGGGAAGCGAACCCAGGTTGCACGTGTAAAAGGCAAACAACCTACGCATCGCACCAATAGGGTTAACCCACATGGTGGGAATTGGAATGTGGCTCACACTGCCCCCTCCGACCAGGAAGTCGACTACTCACACGTCCGGGCCGTGCGTTCTGATGACCTCACAACCGCCATTCCACTTCTGACACCAATGTAATTCTCTGGCAACAGCTCTGGTGGACATTCCTGCAGTCAGCATGCCAATGGCACGCTCCCTCAAAACCTGAGACATCTGTGGCATTGTGTTGTGTGAGAAAACTGCACATTTTCGAATGGCCTTTTATTGTCCCCAGCACAAGGTGTACCTGTGTAATGATCATGCTGTTTAATCAGCTTCTTGATATTCCACCCCTGTCAGGTGGATGGATTATCTTGGCAACTGAGAAATGCTCACTAACAGGGATGTAAACAAATTTGTGCACAAAATCGGAGAGAAATATGTTTTTTGTTTTTTGTGCATATGGAACATTTCTGTAAAATTTTATTTCAGCTCATGAAACATGGGACCAACACTTTACATGTTGCTCCAGTATTAATCGGCCAATCCCTAGTGTCCACTGAATGTTGACTAGCAACAAGAAAGTGGTACCTAAAGGACACCCACCATGAGTGCCCATTGAAGTGGCTCCAGACGAGGACATCTGAAATAAAAACCCTCCAACGTAAAAAAAACAAGTGGAGCAAACCAAACCAAACCAGACCAAACCAGACCACACCAAACCAAACCAGACCAGATCAAACCAGACCAAACCAGACCAAACTAAACCAGACCACACCAGACCAATCCAGACCAAACCAGACCAAACCAGACCAAACCAGACCAAACCAGACCACACCAAACCAGAACAAACCAGACCAAACCAAACCAAACCAAACCAAACCAAACCAGACCAAACCCTGGGAGATACAAGACAGAAAGACTTTGTTCATCAACTTAAAGAATCAGAGCTACAAAGAGGTGCCAGTCTTCTAACATCTTTAAGGCCAACCAGAACACTGGACCAGCTGCTCTTCAATATCACATAACAGATGGAACCCTTCTGACTAAAGAGATGACAAGCCAGCACAGGCATAAGCATACTGTCTATTGAGGTGGCGCCAAGAGGTGCGGCCAACGTGCTAACGTCCAACCTCAAAATATAAATGGAAATACCAAAGCCTGTAACAACATGTAGTCGTGACTGATATCTTTCACCTCCCTGTTACTGTTTGTTAAGGTAGTTATAGACAGTGCAGCAACACAAGGCCACATTCCTCTCACCCCTTCCACTCTCTCAGGCTAATGTATATTTATTAAAAGTAGACTATTTCTTTCAATCTGTTATTTTCTAAACGTATCTGAGAATGTAGACTGAAGGGCTAAAATGGACATGATTGATCTGAGGGGGATCAGTGATCCGTACAGAAAGGTTTTTTGCAACAAGTAAGAGATTTTATATTATGTAAAGTAGGCTAGGTTTTACTGTATAATAGCAGTTTGTTAGTGATATGCAGATCAAGGTCTATACCTCGGCTATAGCCTACAATATCCTAGATGACCAGCCTAAACCTGTTCAGATCAGTTCACACAGGTTATCAGTAGCAGGATTGATCACCTACAAATCGGTTTCAAGTCTAAACAGCAGGCAGGGCGGTAAACCAGGTCGCTGGCGAAAAAGGCAAACACCCTACGCATCACATCAGTAGGGTTAACAGCAGTAGGGTTAACAGCAGTAGGGTTAACAGCAGTAGGGTTAACAGCAGTAGGGTTAACAGCAGTAGGGTTAACAGCAGTAAGGTTAACAGCAGTAGGGTTAACAGCAGTAGGGTTAACAGCAGTAGGGTTAACAGCAGTAAGGTTAACAGCAGTAGGGTTAACAGCAGTAGGGTTAACAGCAATAGGGTTAACAGCAGTAGGGTTAACAGCAATAGGGTTAACAGCAGTAGGGTTAACAGCAGTAGGGTTAACAGCAATAGGGTTAACAGCAGTAGGGTTAACAGCAGTAAGGTTAACAGCAGTAGGGTTAACAGCAATAGGGTTAACAGCAGTAGGGTTAACAGCAGTAGGGTTAACAGCAGTAGGGTTAACAGCAGTAGGGTTAACAGCAGTAAGGTTAACAGCAGTAGGGTTAACAGCAGTAGGGTTAACAGCAGTAGGGTTAACAGCAGTAGGGTTAACAGCAGTAGGGTTAACAGCAGTAGGGTTAACAGCAGTAGGGTTAACAGCAATAGGGTTAACAGCAGTAGGGTTAACAGCAGTAGGGTTAACAGCAGTAGGGTTAACAGCAGTAAGGTTAACAGCAGTAGGGTTAACAGCAGTAGGGTTAACAGCAGTAGGGTTAACAGCAATAGGGTTAACAGCAGTAGGGTTAACAGCAGTAGGGTTAACAGCAGTAGGGTTAACAGCAGTAGGGTTAACAGCAGTAGGGTTAACAGCAGTAGGGTTAACAGCAGTAAGGTTAACAGCAGTAGGGTTAACAGCAATAGGGTTAACAGCAGTAGGGTTAACAGCAGTAAGGTTAACAGCAGTAGGGTTAACAGCAGTAGGGTTAACAGCAGTAGGGTTAACCCTATTGCTACAATGGGAATTGTAACCTGACTCAAACTGTCCCCTACAAAAGTCCCGTGCTTCGACTACTCAGACCCCTCACACGTCCGGACCATAAATTCTGATGGCCTCACAGACACCATACTACTTCTGATACCAAGGTAGCAAACAGCGGGGCAGGGAAGCGAACCCAGGTTGCATGTGTAAAAGGCAAACATCCTACGCATCGCGCCGTTGGCGCCAATTGGGTTACTTGGTTGGAATTGTGACGTGGCTCATTTAGCGAGGATCACTACACTATAGTGGAACTATGATACAATTACAGTTATCATATGAAATGTTAAATGTAGAACTATAATATATACATATATTGAATTTGACTTGCCCACATTCAGTTAGCTCCATTTTGTATGATTAAACTGACACGTACCTGTCTCAGTAGAAGTCGACTGTTAGGTCTGAGTGTTTTACTTCCATTCACTGTACTAGAATTACACCAGACATTACATTTCTCTACCACTTTATAATAATCCCTGGAAAGATTCTCACCTTGTAGCCTGAATTCACAACCAGAACATGTCAAGTCATTGAGATATTTTCAGTTCTGCTGAGAGAGCACCTTCCTGATGACTAGCGCTCTGTATATTCTAATGGGTGAAGTCTGATCTGGAATGTGAAGCTAACTGAAATGTAGATAAGCTTTGAAAAACCAGTATATCTAGCTTGCATCATAGTACACCCCTCAGGCTACATACAAGTTTCAGCATGAGGCAGGCATCAACAGCCATTAGTTTACACCGCAGCCAACAGTTTTAAAATGTTGCAATGAACCGTTTTTTTTTTTGTCATTTAGCAGACACTCTTATCCAGAAGAACTTACAGTTAGTGAGTGCATACATTATTTTTCATACTGCCCCCCCGTGGGAAACGAACCCACAACCCGGGCATTGCAAACACCATTCTCTACCAACTGAGCTACATCCCTGCCAGCAATTCCCTCCCTTACCCTGGGCCAATTCTGCACCACCCCATGGGTCTCCCAGTCGCGGCCAGCTACGACAGAGCCTGGATTCGAACCAGGATCTCTAGTGGCACAGCTAGCACTGCGATGCAGTGCCTTAGACCACTGCGCCACTCGGGAGGCTAGTTTACTCCAAACGCTGTACAAGGTGACCTAAACAGTTTCCGTTGCCAAACATTTTGCTACGGTGGGTTTTGAGGAAGTGTAAGTTGTTGTTAGTCTTTCCAAAGTATTTATTTGTCTCTCTTTCACACAACATACCTTCCTGAGTGAAAAGCGTTAACAGTAGATTAGAAAGAGAAAAACGTTTGTTTGTTGCATGTTGTGTTTTAAGCCTGTTTTGAGAAGACAAGTCTATAGACCTATGATACAGTACACTCTTAGAAAAAAGAGTTCCAAAAGGGTCCTCTGGCTGTCCCCACAGGAGAACGCTTTTGGGTTCCAGGTAAAACCCTCTGTGGAAAGGATTCTACCTAGTACCAAAAAGGGTTCTACAAAGGGTTCTCCTATGGGGACAGCCAAATAACCCTTTTAGATTCTAGATAGTGTAGGAGCGATCACCCTGGGGCACTCAGATGGAAACAGAACTAATTCACCCCACGCATCTAATTTATATCCAAAACATGTTAAGGAGAGTAGGCCTATTATAACACTGTCCACAAAACATATCATCAACTACATGACTACACATAACAATATCATCAACTATATTAATACACATAACAATATCATCAACTATATGAATACACATAACAATATCATCAACTATATGAATACACATAACAATATCATCAACTATATGAATACACATAACAATATCATCAACTATATTAATATCATAACAATATCATCAACTACATTAATATCATAACAATCGTCGTCTTACCTTTTATATGTCTCTCAATAGAAGTAGAGTCTGGAATGATCATTCGGTGGTGGAAAGTTCCTTTAGTTTGTTCTGCTCATTTCCATATCAGGTTCTACCTGTTCTCTCTCCCACTCCCTGTCTCTTTATAGCTCTTACAATGTGCTTTGGCATACATTCTACAAGTGTCTGGAACTCCAAATGTAGTTCTGATTTAGTGTTCCAAATGAAAACAATTTGATTAAACTGGTTAATATGGTTAAAATACATTAAGACTGAGTAATGCTGTGATTGTTTTTATTATTTTGTTATGTATTGAAATGTTTGACTTTATTTTCCCTATGTCCTTTCAATATAGGAACAATTTGTGAAATGACAGCCTTCTGTAAATATGGACAAAAGTCTATGGATTCATTTGATGGTATGTGTCTTGCAACATTATGTAAAATGACAGGTTGAGAAACACTGCATCTTCCTAGGTGCATATGTGAGAAGGAACGCAAACTGTCTCCCTATGTGTGCCATCCTAAACATCAAGTGTTTGTGGTTCATTTAAAATGTTTATTGTCAAGGTTGAAAAAAAAGAATACTCTATTGGAGGGATGTGACATCATTCTTCCAGAAGAAATTCCATAATTTAGTGGTTTTGTTGATGGTTGTCTTCAATTGGGTTGAGACCTGGTGACTGAGACGGCCATGGCATATTGTGAAACATCAGCAAGTTCAGCAATCTTCATTACTGAAGCTCCTGCCAAACGTGCCCCAACAATCACCAATCGTTAAGCTCTTCCTGAGCAGGGTTGCAGTCTCTCTTCGTAAACAGCTCCTCTCTCCCCAGGGGTAGCAGCTCCTCTCTCCCCAGGGGTAACAGCTCCTCTCTCCCCAGGGGTAGCAGTTCCTCTCTCCCCAGGGGTAACAGCTCCTCTCTCTCCAGGGGTAGCAGCTCCTCTCTCCCCAGGGGTAACAGCTCCTCTCTCCCCAGGGGTATCAGCTCCTCTCTCCCCAGGGGTAGCAACTCCTCTCTCCCCAGGGGTATCAGCTCCTCTCTACCCAGGGGTATCAGCTCCTCTCTCCCCAGGGGTAGCAGCTCCTCTCTCCCCAGGGGTAGCAGCTCCTCCCTCCCCAGGGGTATCAGCTCCTCTCTCCCCAGGGGTATCAGCTCCTCTCTCCCCAGGGTAACAGCTCCTCTCTCCCAGGGGTAACAGCTCCTCTCTCCCCAGGGGTAACAGCTCCTCTCTCCCCAGGGGTAGCAGCTCCTCTCTCCCCAGGGGTAACAGCTCCTCTCTCCCAGGGGTAACAGCTCCTCTCTCTCCAGGGGTAGCAGTTCCTCTCTCCCCAGGGGTAGCAGCTCCTCTCTACCCTAGGATTTGAAGACATCGGTGGCTTAGCCCGTAGCCAGTAGGAGGGTCCGGGAAGGAATTTCAACAGCAAAATCCATGAATACATCACTAGTGTATTGCCAAAAACACTCAATAACTTCAAATATAGACTCTGACCTGTCCAATGAGCCAAACTGATTAAATAATCCCACAGTACCTAAACACACTCTCTCTCTCTCTCTCTCTCTCTCTCTCTCTCTATCTCTCTCACTCTGGCTCTCTCACTCTCTCTCTCTCTCTCTCTCCACCCTCTCTCTCTCTCTCTCTCTCTCTCTCTCTCTCTCTCTCACCCTCTATCTCTCTCTCTCTCTCTCTCTCTCTCTCTCTCTCTCTCTCTCTCTCTCTCACACTCTCTCTCTCTCTCTCTCTCTCTCTCTCTCTCTCTCTCTCTCTCTCTCTCTCTCTCTCTCACCTCTCTCTCTCTCTCTCTCTCTCTCTCTCTCTCTCTCTCTCTCTCTCTCTCTCTCTCTCTCTCTCTCTCTCTCTCTCTCTCTCTCTCTCTCTCTCTCTCTCTCTCTCTCTCTCTCTCTCTCTCTCTCTCTCACACACACACACACACACACACACACACACAGTGCAGTAATTAGAATCCCTATATCAGCTTTTAGTGATAGTCTACTGTGTGTTCTCCCCTCCTCCGTCTCTCTCCATCACTTTCTCTGTGTCGTCTATTGATGTCTTTCATCTTGTCTGGTGTCTCTCTCCATCATATCCTATTCTTCTGTTGCTGTCTCTATGTCTTGTCTGATGTCTCTCACCATCATATCCTATTCTTCTGTTGCTGTCTCTGTGTCTTGTCTGGTGTCTCTCTCCATCATATCATATTATTCTGTTGCTGTCTCTGTGTCTTGTCTGATGTCTCGCTCCATCATATCCTATTCTTCTGTTGCTGTCTCTGTGTCTTGTCTGGTGTCTCTCTCCATCATATCCTATTCTTCTGTTGCTGTCTCTGTGTCTTGTCTGGTGTCTCTCTCCATCATATCCTATTCTTCTGTTGCTGTCTGTCACGCCCTGGCTCTGGGGACTCTCATATGTTGAGCCAGGGTGTGTAGAGTCTATGTTTTGTGTTCTATGTTTCAGTTTCTAGTTCATGTGTTTCTATGTTGGCCGGGCTGGTTCTCAATCAGAGGCAACGTGAATCAGCTGTTGCTTGTTGTCTCTGATTGGGAACCATACTTAGGCAGCCGTTTGGGCAGTTGTGTTTTGTGGGATCTTGTTCCGTGTTGGTTTGTTTGTTAACCGAGGACTTCACGTTTCGTTTTGTTGTTTGTACCGTGTTGTATAGTACACTATTAAAGTAAGATGTACGCATATCACGCTGCGCCTTGGTCCACTCCTTTCGACAATCGTGACACTGTCTCTGTGTCTTGTCTGGTGTCTCTCTCCATCATATCATATTCTTCTGTTGCTGTCTCTGTGTCTTGTCTGGTGTCTCTCCATCATATCCTATACTTCTGTTGCTGTCTCTGTGTCTTGTCTGGTGTCTCTCTCCATCATATCCTGTTCTTCTGTTGCTGTCTCTGTGTCTTGTCTGGTGTCTCTCTCCATCATATCCTATTCTTCTGTTGTTGTCTCTGTGTCTTGTCTGATGTCTCTCTTTAGTTTTGCAATCCAAATTTGGAGCTATTGGAATTGTAACATGTTGTCCCATGTACATGGTGTAATTTACTGATGGTCCCTAACTAGCCCCATAGGGATATCCAAATTCAAACCAAATTTACCACTGGCATTACGATTGGGTCGGGTGCAGTTGCATTCTGAATTGATTATTACTTGGTGTGGGCATGTGGGCAACCTTCATTTACGTTGTGATGCAGTCACAACCACTAGTCTCACTAAACTCAGTTTTGGAAAAGACTGACTTTATGACCAAAATTATCCAACATTTTTCAGCTGAATTTTGCCATGTTTATTCTGGTGATAACTGGATCACTGGCTGTCTCATTGAGTGTGTGAGGGTGAGTGTCATGGTCGGGATGGCCTGAACTCAGAGCCTGATAGAATACCAAGGAAAACCGTAGTAACTGCAGTAGAACATGGTGGAACAAAGCCAGATGGCAGTAACTTCACTTACTGCTGTTTCCTTGGTTTTTACTGGGATTTTGTAGTTGCATCAAATCTGACCCTCCATTTTCTCTGAAACAGAAGATAATTGAACCAGGACACTTTGTCACAAGATATAACAGATACTATGAAGCCTGATTTAGGTCTGAACTCATCTTTGACCAAATGTGTAGCAGCAGTTTGCAATTGTACGGCAGAATAGCTGTGCACATAATCCTAATACCTCTTCATGGACTACAATTGAACACTTAAACATTGTGTTCTTTTAGGGCGGGACCTGGTATGGTGTGGTCACATTGCCTAGTGGTTAGAACGTTGGGCCAGTAACTTAAAGGTCGCTGGTTCAAATACCCGAGCCGTCAATGTGAAAATCTGTTGATGTGCCCTTAAGCAAGGCACTTAACACTAATTTGCTTCATGGGTGCTGTACTACTATGCCTTACCCTGTAACACAACACATTTCACTGCACCTATCCGGTGTATCTGACAATAAAAACATATATATTTTTTGCAATTCCAACAGTTAATTTAACAATGGTGGTTATAACTCTTGTTGACGTTGATCCAAGGACACCTTCACTTGCATTACCCTCTTACTGCAGAAAAATATTCTCATGAAATCATGTGACTTATAGTTAGAGAAAAGGATTCCTGTAAACGCACACTGCTACAAGCAGGAAACAAGGTATGGACAAACCAGAAATGTGACATTTCTGTTTGATAGTAACCCTGAATGATGAATGTGTGATCTATCTTGTCATCTTTTTGGCCAACCACATTGGAACATTCTAATCTTTAAGGACATGAAGTATGGAGTCATTGTTTTCAGGAAGGTGTCTCCATGGCGATAGGAGGGACAGGAGGCAGACTAAAGGGCAAGGGAAGCCGCCTGAACTACTGCCCTACAAAGGCAAAGAGCAGTCTACGCAAATGTCCGTGCATATCAACCATAACCACTGATCTGACCTATGACCCCTAAAATGCTGATACTGCACTCTGCCTTTGTATGACCTTAAACAAGTATATGGGTAATGCAACGGCAAAGTGCAGCATCAAGAAATCTAAATATGTTGATCCAACTTTCTTGTTGTTTATCTGTTTGATGGAAACGGTTTGATAGTTGTTACTACCTTCCAACTGTATTTAATGGTGTTATGTAGTTGTGTATTCATGTTTTCAATGTTGTATTATAGTAGGCCTAAGGTTATTTCATCATGGAGAATGTTTATACTTAAGAAATACTTGACATTGTGTATGACTATCATTATAATGCTGTTTTACCATTATTTACTCTCTCTCTCTCACACACACACACTCACAGACACACACACACACACACACATATCCCCCCCCCCACACACACACACACACTCACAGACACACACACACACATACCCCCCCCCCCCCCCCCACACACACACACACACTGTGCAGTAATTATAATCTATAGAGCAGCTTTAAGTGATACAGTCTACTGTCTGCTCTCCCCTCCTCTGCCTCTCTCCATTACTTTCTCTGTCTTCTGTTGCTGTCTCTCTTGTCTCCCCTCTTCTGTTGCTGTCTCTCTTGTCTCCCCCCTTATGTTGCTGTCTCTCCTGTCTCCCCTCTTCTGTTGCTGTCTCTCTTGTCTCCCCCCTTCTGTTGCTGTCTCTCTTGTCTCCCCCCTTCTGTTGCTGTCTCTCTTGTCTCCCCCCTTCTGTTGCTGTCTCTCTTGTCTCCCCTCTTCTGTTGCTGTCTCTCCTGTCTCCCCTCTTCTGTTGCTGTCTCTCTTGTCTCCCCTCTTCTGTTGCTATCTCTCTTGTCTCCCCTCTTCTGTTGCTATCTCTCTTGTCTCCCCTCTTCTGTTGCTGTCTCTCTTGTCTATCCTCTTCTGTTGCTGCCTCTCTTGTCTCCCCTCTTCTGTTGCTATCTCTCTTGTCTCCCATCTTCTGCTCAACCAACCTTGGTTCTCTCTCCATCTGCCCTCTTCTGTCACTTTCTCTGTGTCTTTTCTGTTGCTGTCTGTGTCTTGTCTGTTGCTGTCTGTGTCCTGTCTGTTGCTGTCTGTAAATTGTATTTTGCTGTCTATGTATTGCCTGTTGCTGTCTGTGTCTTGTCTGTAGTTGTCTATGTATTGCCTGTTGCTGTCTGTGTCTTGTCTGTTGCTGTCTATGTATTGCCTGTTGCTGTCTGTGTCTTGTCTGTAGTTGTCTATGTATTGCCTGTTGCTGTCTATGTATTGCCTGTTGCTGTCTGTGTATTGCCTTTTGCTGTCTGTGTCTTGTCTGTTGCTGTCTGTGTCTTGCCTGTTGCTGTCTGTGTATTGCCTGTTGATGTCTGTGTATTGCCTGTTGCTGTCTATGTATTGCCTGTTGCTGTCTGTGTCTTGTCTGTTGCTGTCTGTGTCTTGTCTGTTGCTGTCTGTGTCTTGCCTGTTGCTGTCTGTGTATTGCCTGTTGCTGTCTGTGTATTGCCTGTTGCTCTCTGTGTCTTGCCTGTTGCTGTCTGTGTATTGCCTGTTGCTGTCTGTGTCTTGTCTGTTGCTGTCTCAGGTTCCAGTTTGTTACTGTCTCCTGTGTCTATTTTCTTCTGTTATGGCCTGTTCTGTCTCTCTCCATCATATCCTGTTCTTCTATTGCTGTCTCTGTGTCTTGTCTGGTGTCTCTCTCCATCATATCCTATTCTTCTGTTGCTGTCTCTATGTCTTGTCTGGTGTCTCTCTCCATCATATCCTATTATTCTGTTGCTGTCTCTATGTCTTGTCTGGTGTCTCTCTCCATCATATCCTATTCTTCTGTTGCTGTCTCTATGTCTTGTCTGGTGTCTCTCTCCATCAACAGAAATATTGGTGAGGGTTAGGCCTACTCCAATACAGCATTGAAAACATGAAAACACGACTACATAACACCATTAAATACAGTTGGAATATAGTTACAACATTCAAACTGTTTCCATCAAACAGAAAAACAACAAGAAAGTTGGATCAACATATTTAGATTTCTACATACTGCACTTTGCTTCTGCATAACCCATACAGCTGTTTAAGGTCATAAAAAGGCAGAGTGCAGTATCAGCATTTAAGGGGTCATAGGTCAGATCAGTGGTCATGGTTGATATGATTGGACAAAAAACAACAACTTTAAAGCCATTTGTTCTCAGACTCACTGTTTGCGTAGACTGCTCTTTGCCTTTGTAGGGCAGTAGTTCAGGTGGCTTCCCTTGCCCTTAGTGTGCCTCCTGTCCCTCCTATTGCCATGGAGACACCTTCCTGAAAACAATGACTCCATACTTTGCTGAAACCTGTTCTGCCAGTTCATGTCCTTAAAGATGAATGTTGGAATGTTCCAATGTGGTTACCCCAAAAAGATGCCAAGATAGATCACACATCCATAACTTGTTTCCTGCTGTAGCAGGCCGCGTTCACAGGAATCCTTTTCTCTAACTATGAGTCATATGATTTCATGAGAATATTTTTCTGGAAGGAGAGTGTAATGCAAGTCAAGGCGTCCTTGGATGAATGTCAACAAGATTTATAACCAGCATTGTTAAATTAACTGTTGTAATAAATAAAATAAAATATTTGTAAATGTATTGTCACAGACACCGGATAGATGCAGTGAAATGTGTTGTTTTACAGGGTCATAGTAGTACGGCGCCCCCTGGAGCAAATCAGGTGTAAGTGCCTTGCTTAAGGGCACAGACATATTTTTACCTTGACGGCTCAGGTATTCGAACCAGCAACCTTCCAGTTACTGTCCCCACTAGGTAATCTTACCATACCAGTTCACGCCCTCAAAACCCTAGTCTCCATCGACCTTCTGTTAAAACTAGTCTCCTTCAACTCTCCTTTAACCCTACTCTCCATCTACCTTCCGTTAAAACTAGTCTCCTTCAACCCTCCTGTAACCCTGGTCTCCATCTACCTTCCGTTAAAACTAGTCTCCTTCAACCCTCCTTTAACCCTACTCTCCATCTACCTTCCGTTAAAACTAGTCTCCTTCAACCCTCCTTTAACCCTGGTCTCCATCTACCTTCTGTTAAAACTAGTCTCCTTCTACCCTCCTTTAACCCTGGTCTCCATCTACCTTCCGTTAAAACTAGTCTCCTTCTACCCTCCTTTAACCCTGGTCTCCATCTACCTTCCGTTAAAACTAGTCTCCTTCAACCCTCCTTTAACCCTGGTCTCCATCTACCTTCTGTTAAAACTAGTCTCCTTCTACCCTGTCAGAGTGGTGTGTGTAGGTGAGTGGAAGGAATCAAGCGCAGGACCCAGGATGACTTCAACCGTCTTTAGTAATGTTCCCAAAGCAACGAGAACAAGGAGTAGCCAACCCAACCGGGTGGCGCACACAATTACGCACAAAACACACAGTGCGTCAAAACAAGAAAAGCGCACACAGTGCGAGCTCTCGGGAAAACACAACGAGAGAAATAATCCGAACTTCACAGAGGCAGCCTGACAATGAACAATCACGCATAACACCTGACCCAAACACACGAACTAAATAAGGGAAACAATTAATACACAAATAAGGGACAGGTGTTATGAAACAGACAAAACCAAAAGAACATGAAACATAGAACGGTGGCAGCTAGTACTCCGGAGACGACGACCGCCGAAGCCTGCCCGAACAAGGAAGAGGAGCAGCCTCGGCCGAAACCGTGACAGTACCCCCCCCTTGACGCGCGGCTCCAGCCGTGCGCCGACCCGGAGCTCGGGGACGACCCGGACGACGCGGAGCAGGGCGCGCAGGATGACCCCGATGGAAATCGGTCAGTAGGGACTGGTCTAAGACGTCCCTCCTTGGCACCCAGCACCGCTCCTCCGGGCCGTACCCCTCCCACTCCACGAGATATTGAAGACCCCCCATCCGGCGTCTAGAATCCAGGATGGACCTCACGGTGTACGCCGGAGCCCCCTCGATGTCCAACGGGGGCGGAGGAGTCTCCTCAATCTCAAAGTCCTGGAGTGGACCAGCTACCACCGGCCTGAGGAGAGACACATGGAACGAGGGGTTAATATTTTTGTAATCAACAGGTAGTTCTAACCTATAACTCACCTCGTTCAATCTCCTCAGGACTTTAAATGGCCCCACAAACCGCCGACCCAGCTTCCGGCAGGGCAGGCGGAGGGGCAGGTTTCTGGTTGAGAGCCAGACTCGATCTCCAGGTGCGTACACTGGCCCCTCACTGCGGTGTAGGTCGGCGCTCGTCTTCTGTCGACGTATGGCACGCTGCAGATGGACGTGTGCAGCGTCCCACGTCTCCTCCGAGCGCCGCACCCACTCATCCACAGCGGGGGCCTCGATCTGGCTCTCATGCCATGGTGCCAGAACCGGCTGGTACCCTAATACACACTGAAAAGGGGTTAGTTGGGTAGAGGAGTGGCGAAGAGAGTTCTGTGCCATCTCGGCCCAGGGCACATATCTTGCCCACTCCTCCGGCCGGCCCTGACAGTATGACCTCAGAAACCTACCCACATCCTGGTTGACACGTTCAACCTGCCCATTACTCTCCGGGTGGTACCCCGAGGTAAGGCTTACCGAAACCCCCAACCGTTCCATAAATGCTCTCCACACCCTAGAGGTGAACTGGGGGCCTCGGTCAGACACTATATCCTCGGGTACCCCGTAATGCCGGAAGACATGGGTGAACAGAGCCTCAGCGGTCTGTAGGGCAGTGGGTAGACCCGGCATGGGAAGGAGACGACAGGCCTTAGAGAACCGATCCACAACGACCAGGATGGTAGTATTCCCCTGTGAGGGGGGGAGGTCGGTAACAAAATCCACCGAGAGGTGGGACCAGGGTCGTTGTGGAATAGGCAGGGGTTGTAACTTACCCCTGGGCAAATGTCTGGGCGCCTTACACTGGGCACACACCGAACAGGAGGAGACATAAATCCTCACATCCCTAGCTAACGTTGGCCACCAGTACTTCGTGCTAAGGCAGTGCACTGTCCGGCCGATACCCGGATGGCCAGAGGAGGGGGACGTATGAGCCCAACAAATGAGGCGATCGCGTACCTCGAGCGGAACGTACGTCCGACCCACAGGACACTGTGGAGGACTCGGGTCGGTGCGTAACGCCCGCTCGATCTCACCATCAACCTCCCACACCACCGGAGCAACCAGACAAGACTCCGGTAGTATGGGCGTGGACTCAACTGACCTCTCCTCTGCGTCATACCGCCGAGACAGAGCATCTGCCTTCCCGTTCTGGGACCCAGGGATGTATGTGATCTTAAACACAAACCGGGCTAGGAACATAGTCCAACGAGCCTGGCGAGGATTCAGTCTCCTAGCTGCCCGGATGTACTCCAGGTTACGATGGTCAGTTAGAATGAGGAAAGGGTGTTGAGCCCCCTCGAGCCAATGCCGCCACACCTTTAGGGCCTGTACCACGGCTAACAGCTCCCTGTCTCCTACGTCATAATTCCGCTCCGCCGGACTGAGCTTCTTAGAGTAGAACGCACAGGGACGGAGTTTAGGTGGAGTGCCAGAACGCTGGGAAAGAACGGCCCCTATCCCGGCCTCTGACGCGTCCACCTCTACTTGGAACGGTAAAGAAGGATCCGGATGCGCCAACACCGGCGCCGAGGTAAACAGGTCCTTTAGTCTCCCAAATGCCCTGTCCGCCTCAGCTGACCACCGCAAGCGCACCGGACCCCCCTTTAACAGAGACGTTATGGGAGCTGCCACCTGTCCAAAACCCCGGATAAACCTCCGGTAATAATTCGCAAAACCCAAGAACCGTTGCACCTCCTTCACAGTGGTTGGGGTCTGCCAATTACGCACAGCTGACGCCCGGTCTACCTCCATCTTCACCCCTGACGCAGACAACTGGTAACCCAGAAAGGAGACCGACTTCTGGAAAAACAGACATTTCTCTGCCTTGACATATAGGTCATGCTCCAACAGCCTCCTCAATACTCGGCGCACCAGGGCTACATGCTCAGCACGGGTAGGACTATACACCAGAATGTCGTCGATGTACACAACTACTCCCTGTCCCTGCATGTCCCGGAAAATCTCATCGACGAAGGATTGGAAGACTGAGGGAGCATTCATCAACCCATATGGCATGACTAGATACTCGTAGTGTCCGGAAGTCGTGCTAAACGCTGTCTTCCATTCATCGCCCGCTCGAATGCGTACCAAGTTATATGCGCTCCTAAGATCCAATTTTGTAAAGAACCGCGCACCGTGCAGTGACTCCGTCATAGTCGCAATCAGAGGAAGTGGATAGCTGTACTTCACTGTGATCTGATTGAGACCGCGGTAATCAATACACGGGCGCAGACCTCCATCCTTTTTCTTTACAAAAAAGAAACTTGAGGAAGCGGGTGAAACGGAGGGCCGTATGTATCCCTGTCTCAGAGACTCAGAGATGTATGTCTCCATAGCCTTTTTCTCCTCTTGAGACAAGGGATACACATGGCTCCGCGGGAGAGCTGCTCCTGACTGGAGATCTATCGCACAATCCCCCCGTCTATGAGGCGGCAGCTGCGCCGCCCGAGTCTTACTGAACGCCAGTGCCAAATCCTCATACTCGGGGGGAATCTGCAGTGCTGGCATTAGATTCGGACTCTCCACCGAGGTCGCCCCTATGGAAACACCCAGACACCGCCCCTCACATTGAGCAGACCACCCTTTAAGAGCTTTCTCTCGCCACCTAATAATAGGGTCATGAGTCATCAACCAGGGAAGACCCAGCACTACCGGATACGCAGGAGAGTCAATCAGATAGAGCTGAATTCTCTCCTCATGACCCTCCTGCGCCGTCATCTGAATGGGTGCTGTGACCTCCCTAATCAACCCAGACCCTAACGGACGGCTATCTAGGGCATGGACGGGGAAAGGTTTATCCACTGGAAGGAGGGGAATCCCTAACTCTATACAGAACTGGCGATCTACAAAATTCCCAGCTGCGCCTGAATCTACCAGCGCCTTATGCTGGGAACGAGGTGCAACCTGTGGGAAACAAACAGGCAAGGTTAGGTGCACGACAGAAAGCTCTGGGTAAGCAGGGCGCCTACTCACCTGGGGGGACCCCCCAATGCGTGACCTGCCATCTCCCTCACTGGAGGACCCGCCCCAACACCTAGCCGCGGTGTGTCCTCCACGACCACAGTTGGTGCAAGGGCCGGGTCCCCTCGGGCTCCTCCTCCTCCGTTCCCTAGCGCCAGCACCTCCGAGCTCCATAGGGCTCGGCTCGGAGGTGCTGGAGAGTGGAATGGGCGAACCCCCTCCTCCGGGACGCCCACGGGTGGCGAGCAGGGTATCCAGCCGGATGGCCATGTCGACCAGCTGGTCGAACGTCAACGACGTGTCCCTGCACGCCAACTCTCGCTGGACGTCCTCCCGGAGGCTGCAGCGGAAATGGTCGATAAGGGCCCGCTCATTCCACCCTGCATCAGCCGCTAGGGTCCGGAACTCTAAGGCAAAGTCCTGGGCGCTCCTCATCCCCTGTCGGAGGTAGAACAGACGTTCCCCCGCCGCCTTCCCTTCCGGTGGATGATCGAACACAGCACGGAAGCGGCGGGAGAACTCCGCATAGTTCGTAGTAGCGGCGTCCATTCTCCTCCACTCGGCGTTGGCCCACTCCAACGCCTTGCCGGTGAGACAGGAGATGAGGGCTGAGACGCTCTCGTGTCCCGAGGGCGCCGGGTGGACGGTGGCGAGGTAGAGCTCCACCTGCAGCAGGAATCCTTGACACCCGGCAGTGGAGCCGTCGTACGCCCTCGGGAGCGAGAGCCGAATCCCACTAGGTTCCGGAGATGAGACGGGGGGGCTGACCGATGGGGCTGGTTCGGTTGGTGGAGGTGTGGGAACCCCGCTGGTCTCCCATCGGTGCAGAGTATTCATCACTCCCTCCAGGGCGTGACAGACCTGATTGATGCGGTCCTCCTGACCACGAAGACGTTCTGCCATCTCGGCTGTCGGCGTGGTCGCTCCTGCTGATTCCATGATTGATGCGTGATTCTGTCAGAGTGGTGTGTGTAGGTGAGTGGAAGGAATCAAGCGCAGGACCCAGGATGACTTCAACCGTCTTTAGTAATGTTCCCAAAGCAACGAGAACAAGGAGTAGCCAACCCAACCGGGTGGCGCACACAATTACGCACAAAACACACAGTGCGTCAAAACAAGAAAAGCGCACACAGTGCGAGCTCTCGGGAAAACACAACGAGAGAAATAATCCGAACTTCACAGAGGCAGCCTGACAATGAACAATCACGCATAACACCTGACCCAAACACACGAACTAAATAAGGGAAACAATTAATACACAAATAAGGGACAGGTGTTATGAAACAGACAAAACCAAAAGAACATGAAACATAGAACGGTGGCAGCTAGTACTCCGGAGACGACGACCGCCGAAGCCTGCCCGAACAAGGAAGAGGAGCAGCCTCGGCCGAAACCGTGACATACCCTCCTTTAACCCTGGTCTCCATCTACCTTCCGTTAAAACTAGTCTCCTTCTACCCTCCTTTAACCCTGGTCTCCATCTACCTTCCGTTAAAACTAGTCTCCTTCAACCCTCCTTTAACCCTGGTCTCAATCTACCTTCTTTTAAAACTAGTCTCCTTCAACCCTCCTTTAACCCTGGTCTCCATCTACCTTCTGTTAAAACTAGTCTCCTTCTACCCTCCTTTAACCCTGGTCTCCATCTACCTTCCGTTAAAACTAGTCTCCTTCTACCCTCCTTTAACCCTACTCTCCATCAACCTTCCGTTAAAACTAGTCTCCTTCAACCCTCCTTTAACCCTGGTCTCCATCTACCTTCCGTTAAAACTAGTCTCCTTCTACCCTCCTTTAACCCTACTCTCCATCAACCTTCTGTTAAAACTAGTCTCCTTCAACCCTCCTTTAACCCTGCTCTCCATCTACCTTCCATTAAAACTAGTCTCCTTCTACCCTCCTTTAACCCTGGTCTCCATCTACCTTCCGTTAAAACTAGTCTCCTTCTACCCTCCTTTAACCCTGGTCTCCATCTACCTTCCGTTAAAACTAGTCTCCTTCTACCCTCCTGTAACCCTGGTCTCCATCTACCTTCTGTTAAAACTAGTCTCCTTCAACCCTCCTTTAACCCTGGTCTCCATCTACCTTCTGTTAAAACTAGTCTCCTTCTACCCTCCTGTAACCCTACTCTCCATCTACCTTCCGTTAAAACTAGTCTACTTCAACCCTCCTTTAACCCTGGTCTCCATCTACCTTCCGTTAAAACTAGTCTCCTTCTACCCTCCTTTAACCCTACTCTCCATCTACCTTCCGTTAAAACTAGTCTCCTTATACCCTCCTTTAACCCTGGTCTCCATCTACCTTCTGTTAAAACTAGTCTACTTCAACCCTCCTTTAACCCTGGTCTCCATCTACCTTCTGTTAAAACTAGTCTCCTTCTACCCTCCTGTAACCCTGGTCTCCATCTACCTTCCGTTAAAACTAGTCTCCTTCTACCCTCCTTTAACCCTACTCTCCATCTACCTTCCGTTAAAACTAGTCTCCTTCTACCCTCCTGTAACCCTGGTCTCCATCGACCTTCTGTTAAAACTAGTCTCCTTCTACCCTCCTTTAACCCTACTCTCCATCTACCTTCCGTTAAAACTAGTCTCCTTCTACCCTCCTTTAACCCTACTCTCCATCTACCTTCCGTTAAAACTAGTCTCCTTCTACCCTCCTGTAACCCTGGTCTCCATCTACCTTACGTTAAAACTAGTCTCCTTCTACCCTCCTTTAACCCTACTCTCCATCTACCTTCTGTTAAAACTAGTCTCCTTCTACCCTCCTTTAACCCTACTCTCCATCGACCTTCCGTTAAAACTAGTCTCCTTCTACCCTCCTTTAACCCTACTCTCCATCGACCTTCCGTTAAAACTAGTCTCCTTCTACCCTCCTTTAACCCTACTCTCCATCTACCTTCCGTTAAAACTAGTCTCCATCAACCCTCCTTTAACCCTGGTCTCCATCTACCTTCTGTTAAAACTAGTCTCCTTCAACCCTCCTTTAACCCTGGTCTCCATCTACCTTCTGTTAAAACTAGTCTCCTTCAACCCTCCTTTAACCCTGGTCTCCATCTACCTTCTGTTAAAACTAGTCTCCCTCTACCCTCCTGTAACCCTGGTCTCCATCCACCTTCCGTTAAAACTAGTCTCCTTCAACCCTCCTTTAACCCTACTCTCCATCTACCTTCCGTTAAAACTAGTCTCCTTCTACCCTCCTGTAACCCTGGTCTCCATCTACCTTCTGTTAAAACTAGTCTCCTTCTACCCTCCTTTAACCCTACTCTCCATCTACCTTCCGTTAAAACTAGTCTCCTTCTACCCTCCTTTAACCCTAGTCTCCATCTACCTTCTGTTAAAACTAGTCTCCTTCTACCCTCCTGTAACCCTGGTCTCCATCTGTCGTCCTTTAAGCCTATTCTATCACTTCTAACATAGACCTTGTTTTTTCCCTAGTGGTCTTTAGAAACCTGCATAGCAACCACATCTCAGCAGTAATGTGTTCTGCTGGACAAAACCTTTTGTTACACTGTTTGTTTCAGTCTATCATCAACATTCCTAGTGGTCGAGGGAAAGTAATAATCATTGTATTCAGTTCTAACTATGAATTCCAATAGACAGTGATTTGATGTTCAAGGCTGTCAAACAAAGGGAAAGAGGACCCACTCAAGACTGACTTCACTATCGATCTGAAGCATGAGGTAAGCGTTATATATCCAACTGCTTTATAGATATGAGTTCTGATGGTTCTGATGGAAATGTGTATTAAGATTCATTTAAATGACTTGTTTTTAACGTTTTGAAATATCGGCTACAGTCATGACGGTATGGAGAAAAGCAGATGTTTTTATTGGATGGTAATTTGTGTCACTGACACGGCACTTTCTCTATCTGGTATTATCCTTCTCTGCTGTCCCCTGTCCTTTCCTGCTCTTGTTGACATGTGAGCCTAAACGCTAACATCGCCTTACGCCTAGTAGGTGCTAATCAAGTAGAATTTCAATATAACCTGGTGTCACAAACTCATTTCCTCAGACAATAGCCCAATAGAAGCATATCTCCCTCCTCCTAAAGCCCTATTGGCTGTCACATTGTTGTCTGAGGGACACTCTGTCACTGTGACTCCGCCTTCTCTTTCTTTTCTGCTTTTTAATCTCAGAGTGTCTTCAGTCCTTCATTCAGGGGAGAAATAGAATAGCACTGAATCCCTCCCCCCCTCTCTCTCTCTCAATTCACATTTTTTTTTTCTATTTAAGGTCTTTATTGGCATGGGAAACGTGTGTTAACATTGCCAAAGCAAGTGAAGTAGATAGTAAACAAAAGTGAAATAAACAATAAATATTAACAGTAAACATTACACTCAGAAGTTTCAAAAGAATAAAGACATTTCAAATGTCATATTATGTATATATACAGTGTTGTAACAATGTGCAAATAGTTAAAGTACAAATGGGAAAATAAATAAACATAAATATGGGTTGTATTTACAATGGTGTTTGTTTTTCACTGGTTGCCCTTTTCTTGTGGCAACAGGTCACAAATCTTGCAGCTGTGATGACACACTGTGGTTTTTCACCCAGTAGATAAGGGAGTTTATCAAAATTGGGCTTGTTTTCGAATTCTTTGTGGATCGCTGTAATCTGAGGGAAATATGTGTCTCTAATATGGTCATACATTTGGCAGGAGGTTAGGAAGTGCAGCTCAGTTTCCACCTCATTTTGTGGGCAGTGTGCACATAGCCTGTCTTCTCTTGAGAGCCAGGTCTGCCTACGGCCGTAGGACAGTGTCCTGGTAAGAAAACAACAATGTTTATTTTCAAAAGCAGCAATTAGTAACATCACACAATTTCATCACAAGCTTAGCTAACGTTGGTTAAATAAAGTGCAGCACAGCACAGTACTGTCACGGTTCAGACAGACGACCAGAGGACCACAATTGCGTCACACCAGAAAGTTTATTAAACTTAAGGGAAAAGGGAAGTAGGGAGTGAATGAAGGCTCCAGGGGTAACAGGGATCCCGTCCAATGCGCTGGGTCTGTGCCCCCCCCAGTGGCAGCGATGCGTCCTATGAAGCCGGTGGTGGGTGGTCCAGAAGTCCTGGGGGGGGGAGACACAGACACAACAGGGCGGAATGAAACCAGGCAGCAGTACAGTTCAAGGGAAATCCAAAATACGTAGTAGCAAGGCAGAAGGCTGGTCAGAGTTACCGGGATAGAAGAGTAGTCAGGAGTCGTAACGGCAGAAGCAGGTCTGGATCTCCTGAGGCAGAAGAGTATCCAAAAAACAGGCAGGTCCGGGGTCACAAAACCAGGGTGAGCCAGAAGCGCGAGCAAACCGGTTCCGGGTGTGAGCTTTGCAGACGATCTGACACCGGAGAGCTGAAAGACAGGGCCTTAAATACTGGGAGAGGTAGTGGGTAATGCAGCGCAGCTGGCAGAGTAATTAGAGCAGAGCAGAGCAGGGACAGGTGGAGCTAGTTAGGCTGAGTAGAGAGAGTGGTGAGCAGAGTGGAAGAAAATTAAGGTGGTAACCCGGTGGAGTGAGAGGCCCATGACAGAACCCCCCCCCCAAGGGACGGCCCCAGAAGTCCCAAGAGCAACACCACGCCGGGCGGGAGGAGGGGAGCCGGAGGAGGGCTAGAACTCCTCCGAACGGTCCGAGTGAACGTCCTCATCCTCGGAGGAAGCCGGAGGGCCGTGGTCGGGAGATGGGACAGGTCCCGAGACAGGATCAGGCACAGGACAGGAAGCCGAGCGGGCCGGACGGTTAGGGACCCCTCTGGGGCGGCCCCTACGGATTGCAGGTTGATCAGGATGCCGTTGGTGGAAAGCGGTGATGAGAGTCCTATCCACAATCCGACTAGCTGGCACCCAGGTCCTCTCCTCAGGTCCATAGCCCTCCCAGTCAATGAGGTACTGGAGACCCCTACCCCTCCGTCTGGACCGAAGCAGGCGGCGGACGGTGTAAACCAGACCACCATCGACGAGCCGTGGAGGAGGAGGACCAGGCGCAGCAGGGACCAGCGGACTCTCATGGATGGGCTTAATCTTAGACACATGGAAAGTGGGGTGCACCCTCAGGGAATTAGGCAGTTGGAGCCGGACAGCAGTTGGGCTAATCACTCTTATGATAGGGAATGGGCCAATGAACCGAGGTGCCAGCTTCTGCGACTCCACCCTGAGTGGCAGGTTCTTCGATGACAACCACACCCTTTGACCAACATGGTAGGTGGGAGCAGGAATTCTCCGACGGTTGGCCCCGGTAGTGTAGCTGGCAACGGATCTGAGGAGTGTGGCTCGGGCTTGTGACCAGGTGCGGCGACATCGACGGGCAAAAGCAAGTGCAGATGGGCAAGTAACCTCCTCTTCCTGGCTGGCAAATAGAGGAGGCTGGTATCCATAAACACATTGGAAAGGGGACATACCGATGGCAGAGCAGGTCAGAGAATTGTGTGCGTACTCCACCCATGTCAATTGCTGCGACCAGGAGTGGGGGTTGCGTGAAGTCATGCATCGCAGTGCCTTCTCGAGCTCCTGATTAGCCCGCTCTGACTGCCCATTGGATTGGGGATGGAATCCGGAAGTCAGACTGACTGTGGCTCCCAGCAGGTGACAGAACTCCTTCCAAAAAGCGGAGGAGAATTGTGGACCACGGTCAGAAACTACATCCCTTGGCAGTCCGTGGATCCGGAAGACGTGTTCCAGGACCACCTGGGCGGTCTCCTTGGCGGTTGGGAGCTTGGGGAGGGGAATGAAGTGTGCCATCTTGCTGAAACGGTCAACGATGGTGAGAATGACGGTCATGCCACTTGAAGGGGGCAGCCCCGTGACAAAGTCAAGGGCGATGTGAGACCAGGGACGTCTGGGCACAGGCAGGGGCTGCAGCAATCCGGCTGGGGGCTGGCAGGACGACTTGTGTTGGTTGCAGATGGGGCAGGCTTGGACGAATTCCCGTACATCCTTCCTCAGAGAGGGCCACCAGAACCTCTGGGCGAGCAGGTTGTAAGTGCGGGTGGAGCCAGGGTGACAAGCTAGGCGGGAGTCATGTCCCCACTGAACGACCTGGGACCTCAGGTCTTCGGGGACAAAAAGGCGGTCAGCTGGGCAAGTGCTGGGACCTGGCTGGTTACGGAGAGCCTCCAGCACCTGTTCCTCAACAGCCCAGGTCAGAGCTGCAACGATGCAGGGACTTGGCAGAATCGACACAGGGTCCTTGGAGGGGGTGTCATCCTTCTGGAATTGACGGGAGAGGGCGTCTGGCTTGGTGTTGCGTGATCCAGGCCGGTATGACAGAGTGAAATTAAACCTGGTGAAGAACAGGGCCCAGCGGGACTGCCTGGAGTTCAACCGTTTGGCCGTGCGGATGTACTCCAAGTTCTTATGATCGGTCCAAACGAGAAATGGAATGGTGGACCCCTCCAGCCAGTGACGCCACTCCTCCAAGGCAAGCTTCACAGCCAGCAGCTCACGGTTCCCTATGTCGTAATTGCACTCAGAGGGGGACAACCGACGTGAGAAAAAGGCACAGGGATGGAGCTTCCTATCCTCCGCAGCCCACTGAGAAATCACAGCACCAACTCCCACATCCGAGGCGTCCACCTCCACAATGAATTGCCGGTCCACATCAGGCATCTGGAGGATGGGAGCGGAGGTGAACCTCACCTTGAGGGTACTGAAGGCTTTGTCGGCTGCTGGGGTCCAGGTGAAGGGTTGCTTGGTGCTGGTTAGAGCAGTGAGAGGGGCAGCAACGGTACTGTAGTTCCGGATAAACTTCCTATAGAAGTTAGCAAACCCCAGAAACTGTTGCAGCTTCTTTCTGTTCTCCGGAACAGGCCATGAAGTGACTGCTGATACTTTGGCAGGATCCATTTGGATACTTCCCTCTGCCACTATGTACCCCAGGAAGGCCACTGTCTTGACGTGAAACTCACATTTCTCTGCCTTGGCGTAGAGGGAATTCTCCAGAAGACGATGAAGGACTTGCTGGACATGGCGGGTGTGTTCAGACAGGTTTCTGGAGTAGATTAAGATGTCATCCAGGTAAACGAAGACAAACTTGTTTAACATGTCCCGCAGTACATCATTCACTAGAGCCTGGAACACAGCAGGAGCATTGGTGAGGCCAAAAGGCATAACCAGATACTTGTAGTGGCCTGTTGGTGTATTGAATGCGGTTTTCCATTCATCTCCCTCCCGGATCCGCACTAGGTGGTAAGCGTTTCTGAGATCCAACTTGGTAAAAACAGTGGCTCCCTGGAGCAACTCAAAAGCAGAGGTGAGCAGAGGCAGAGGGTAACGGTTTTTCACTGTGATGTCGTTGAGTCCCCTGTAGTCGATGCAGGGGCGAAGAGATCCGTCCTTCTTCCCCACAAAGAAGAAGCCAGCACCAGCAGGAGATGAAGATGAACGGATTAATCCTGCGGACAGAGAGCCATTGATGTAGTCCTCCATGGACTTTCTTTCAGGAGCAGACAACGAATAAAGACGACCCTTTGGAGGAGCTGTTCCAGGGAGGAGGTCGATGGCACAGTCGTACGGTCGGTGAGGGGGCAGAGATGTGGCTCTTGCTTTGTTAAACACCTCTCTGAGACCATGGTAGCATTCTGGGACATTGGAGAGGTCAGGAGCGGAGTTAGTAGGTACTGGCCGAGGGGGTAGTGCGGCAGCAAGCAGGCAGGTTCGGTGGCAGTCCTCTCCCCACTCCCTGATCACCCCGGTCACCCAGTCGAGCTGAGGGTTGTGCCGGCGGAGCCATGGGTAACCCAGGATGAGGGGTTGGCCTGGAGAGGGGAGCAGGTGAAACTGGATAGTTTCTTGATGGTTTCCGGACAGACCCATCGAGACCGGGGCCGTGACATGAGTGACCGATCCGAGTAAGTGTCCGTCCAGTGCCCGGGCAGGAATAGGAGGTGTCAAACGGAGGTTCTCCAGTCCCAGTTGGCGTGCCAGCTTGATGTCCATTATGTTGGCTTCGGCGCCAGAATCCACCAGAGCAGCCAGGGTGTGAGTTGAGTCAGAGAGGCGGAGGTGAACTTGCAGCAGGGGTTTGCGGTCGGAGGACTGGATGGTCATTGAACTCAACCGGACTCCCCCTATGCCCGGTGAGCTTCGGCCCTTTAAAGGGCAGGTTACCACACGATGTCCCTCACCTCCACAATAGAGGCAGAGGTTTGAGGTGAAGCGGCGCTGGCGCTCTGCAGGAGTGAGGGAGGCTCGCCCAATCTCCATAGGCTCAGACTGATCAAGCTGACCTGGGTGAGTGGCAGTAGATGACAGGAGCCCAGTCGGATCTCTCCGAATGCCGGTAGTAGGTGGACCTTGGCGCCCCCTCTCACGACGACGGGTCTGTATCCTTCTGTCGATCCTGACAGTCAGTGCGATGGCTTCATCAAGAGTGGAAGGCAGTTCATGGGAGACCAACTCGTCCTTGATATAGTCAGCCAAACTATGGAAGAACGCGTCCACCAACGATGGTGTGTTCCAAGAACTTCGTCTAGCCAGGGTTCGGAAGTCGATGGAATGGTCTGCGACTGTACGTCTGCCTTGTCGAATACTGAACAGTTCACGAGACGCCTCTGCGGTGGGTGAATCCAGGTCAAACACCTTCAGCATCTCCTCAGCAAACAGGTCGAAGGTTGCACATGCGGGGGTTTGACGTTCGAACTCTGCTGTTCCCCAGAGTCGAGCTCGGCCCGTCAGGTGAGTGATGGCATACCCAACTTTAGCCCCCTCCGTGGCGAAGGTCCTTGGCTGCAAGGAGAACTGAAGTCGGCAGCTAGTCAGGAATGGCCGGACCTGGGTTGAATCGGCGTTGAACCGCTCGGGGTTTCCAATCTTGGGTTCCGGAGCAGCGGCTGCAATGACCGGGGCAGGTAACTCGGGGGCTGGGCTGGTGGGCAGACTGGCTGGGGTAAGGTTGGTGAGGAGTTGAATGATCATGGCGAGTTGTTGTTGCTGCTGCTGGAACTGCTGCTCATGCTCATCGGTTTCCATGTCGGGGAAAGTGTGCGCTGAGTCCATAATGGTCAGATCGTTCTGTCACGGTTCAGACAGACGACCAGAGGACCACAATTGCGTCACACCAGAAAGTTTATTAAACTTAAGGGAAAAGGGAAGTAGGGAGTGAATGAAGGCTCCAGGGGTAACAGGGATCCCGTCCAATGCGCTGGGTCTGTGCCCCCCCCAGTGGCAGCGATGCGTCCTATGAAGCCGGTGGTGGGTGGTCCAGAAGTCCTGGGGGGGGGAGACACAGACACAACAGGGCGGAATGAAACCAGGCAGCAGTACAGTTCAAGGGAAATCCAAAATACGTAGTAGCAAGGCAGAAGGCTGGTCAGAGTTACCGGGATAGAAGAGTAGTCAGGAGTCGTAACGGCAGAAGCAGGTCTGGATCTCCTGAGGCAGAAGAGTATCCAAAAAACAGGCAGGTCCGGGGTCACAAAACCAGGGTGAGCCAGAAGCGCGAGCAAACCGGTTCCGGGTGTGAGCTTTGCAGACGATCTGACACCGGAGAGCTGAAAGACAGGGCCTTAAATACTGGGAGAGGTAGTGGGTAATGCAGCGCAGCTGGCAGAGTAATTAGAGCAGAGCAGAGCAGGGACAGGTGGAGCTAGTTAGGCTGAGTAGAGAGAGTGGTGAGCAGAGTGGAAGAAAATTAAGGTGGTAACCCGGTGGAGTGAGAGGCCCATGACAAGTACAGTACAACTTTATTAGTCCATGTTACAGGGAACAAAGGGAATTTGTCTTTCTGAAGGGGTTGGTCACAGATCTGCCAGTTCAGATCAAATCCCATGTTTTGTTGTCTGGCTCAGGACTCAAACCAGTGACCTTTCAGTTACTGGAGTATTTCTCTAACTTCCACCAATTTCAAACAGCAACGGTGTAATGCCCCTTCGTCGGTACATTACCCCCTTCCTTGGGGAGAGCATGCCCCCACACTTCTTTATAGCAAGTCTCTCACGTGTACATGCCTCTTTGATGGCCTCACAGGCACTATCCCACTTCTGACACCAGTGTAACGAATTAAGGGATAGCTCCAACCGGGACTCGAACCCAGGTCCAGCGACTATCAAGCCAACAGCTTATCCATTACACCAAGAGATCAGAAGGTGGTAATTGGTAGGTGTTGGGTTCAGCTTGCTACAGTATATACTTATATAGGGCAATGTGTGATCTGGGAGCGGCAGCACTACCACTAGTGCTCCTGACACAGCCTAACACAATCTTTACCTTCTGAACCTTAAAAACTGACCTAAAGTCAGATACATTTAGACAAACCACCATGTGAGCAGCAAGTGTAGGGTTAATGGAGTGAAGTGGGAGATGGGTAGGACCACCAGTATCAACTATATGTCTATGAATGCATTACTATTAATGCAGTACTAAAACGGATGGATGCTCTTCATCAACACCATCTCACCTGGGAAACTAGATATCAGCAATCAATCAACAAGACTAATGAAATGGAGCAAATGAAGACATTAGAACTGCTAAAGGTCAGATATTATATTCTGACACCAATTTCCTACTGGTAGATTTTGTACATGATCTGTCAATCCTGAGAGCAACGCTCTCTCTCCTCCTCTTCCCCCATCTCTCTTTGCTGGGGTGAAGTTTCCCCTAGATACAGATCTAGGATCAGCTTCTCCTCCCCCAAACCTAACAAGGATCATTAGTGGGAGGAATTTAAACCTGATCCAAAGCCAGTGTCTATTTGGGAAACTTGTCCCCTCCCCCACAATTCTACATGTGGATGCAGCTTCCTCCATCTCACCATGTTCACAAAGAAAACGGCAGTGTATTTCAGATGTTAGTATTTTTAAGTTACTAGCTATATTATTTGAATTGAATTTACCTAGCTTCATTATTATTCAACCAGTAGAGAGGCCTCTGTGTAGTTGGAGAAAAATACTCTTTACCCCCAGGTCTCCTTGAGATGACCAGTAGAGGCCTCTGTTAGTTGGAGAAAAATACTCTTTACCCCAGGTCTCCTTGAGATGACCAGTAGAGGCCTCTGTGTAGTTGGAGAAAAATACTATTTACAGATGAGCTTTGGGTTTCTAGGTATGTTTAGACCCAGGTAAGTAAAGTGATCATGCACCACTTTAAATGGTATCCTCTCTAGCTCACTTGGATGCATATTTGATGTGGTTGAAATACTGTAATCTTTTATGATGCTGATAAAGACAGGGGCTGTCTGTTAAGGTGCTAATTACACAGTGTAGCTACAGGTTATACACTGAGTGGACTAAATATTCACAACACTGTTATGACCAGTTTCTCTGGTATCTCGTACTTCAGGATGGAAGAGAGTAGTCGACCACTTAGATGGAGAGTTGATTCATTGTTATTTAATGGTTACAGTACTGGATTCAATGGCAAGCGGTACGGGCGTAGCCTCTTGTCATCTGAATGACTTCCATAGAAAACCTCTCAGTTTATATAACGCTCTCCGAGCTACTTCCATCCCACAGTTGCCAACCATTATTGAGTGTCACTCATCTCCTACAATAGGATCCCCGTACATAGTATCGTGTGGCACCCTAGCCAGGCCATTCCATCACGTACTCTTTCTAAGATTAGCAACAGTGGCCCCTAATCTATCTTGGCACGCCGACCTTCTGGCCCCCCATCCGTGACCGACACAACACATGGCGTGTCCTTCTCCTCTCTCTCACCTACAGCTGATGACTTTAAAGACATTAATAAAATGCTGTATCAAAAGACGTTATATCAATCACCTTCCTAATATTGAGTTACTTCCCCACTTTTGCCCTCAGAACAGCCTCAATTCATCGGGGCATGGACTCTACAAGGTGTTGAAAGCGTTCCACAGGGATGCTGGCCCATGTTGACGCCAATTCTTCCCACAGTTGTGTCAAGTTGGCTGGATGTCCTTTGTGTGGTGTACCATGAGCGTGAAAAACCCAGCAGCGTTGCAGTTCTTGACACAAACCGGTGTGCCTGGCACCTACTACCATACCCCGTTTGAAGCCACTTAAATATTCTGTCTTGCCCATTCACCCTCTGAATGGCACACACACACAATCCATGTCTCAATTGTCTCCAGGCTTAAACATCCTTCTTTAAACTGTCCCGTCCCCTTCATCTACAAGTGACATCAATAAGGGATCATAGCTTTCACCTGGATTCACCTGCTCAGTCTGTCATGGAAAGAGCAGGTGTCCTTAATGTTTTGTCCACTTAGTGTAAATTGCACAATAATGATCCATTGATGGATTTTCTTGTGTAGTCTATTGTTTTCTCTGTATTGAACCTGCCTGCCACCCACCCGCCTGGGGACTGTGGGTTATGAGACAACCCCCGCATCACTAGCTTGCATGTTCTGCAGCCTTGTAGAGATAGGGAGGGGATGACTGGGAGGCAGGTTGGCATTTATTGTCATGAATCTTGCCCTGGAGGCAGTTCTGCAAAGTGGTCACTAGCTGGCACAGGCATAAAGTACTAATATCAGATTTTAATGCTTACCTTAACCTCACTGCTAATCCTTACCTTAAATTAAGACCATAAAACAACATTATTTCCCACAAATGTTTACGATATAGACAATTTTGACTTTGCTGCTGTCATATCTCTCCCGAGTGGCACAGTGGTCTAAGGCACTGCATCGCAGTGCTAGCTGTGCCACTAGAGATCATTGTTCGAATCCAGGCTCTGTCGTAGCTGGCCGTGACCGGGAGACCCATGGGGCGGCGCACAATTGGTCCAGGGTAGGGGAGGGAATGGCCGGCAGGGGATGTAGCTCAGTTGGTAGAGCATGGCGTTTGCAACGCCAGGGTTGTGGGTTCGATAAAATAATGTATGTGCTAACTGTAAGTCGCTCTGGATAAGAGCTAAAATGTAAATGTAAATATCTAGAGGAAATTGCGCAGTTCTGCCTCCAGGGCAAGATTCATGACAAAAGTCAACCTGTGACTGGGACAGGCAATGTAAAATCGATAACAAAATTGTTTTCACAATTAACATGCTTTTTCTTGTTTAAAGTATGTTTTATTATGAAAAGTACAATATATCAATGTACAATTATGGAGCATATGTCCATGTACAATTTGTTTTTCAACATAAAAGACATACAACAAATAATCAGATTGGTATTTCAATGGTGTTATTGTAAAACAGTATCAACAAAGTGCAGTATGTTCTGAGTGTGTTACCTTAACGTCAACTCATAACGTCCCACTATAACTTCATGGGAGTCTAGTGGATAGACTGCATGTTGCTTTGGGTGGATTCATCAACATTTGCAGAATATTCCTGTAATGTCAGATGGCATCTTGTCAGACGGCAACAGCCTAGTCGGCTGCAGACACTCATAAGGAGTTCAAGTAGTTTATTTGCCATTTGCAGGTATTAAAAGTAATACATACATTGTAATTCCTTGTTGGAGCTCATATAGGACAGTACATACCAGTGGAGGCTGCTGAGGGGAGGACGGCTCATAATAATGGCTGGAACGGAGACAATGAAATGGCATCAAACACATGGAAACCATGGAAACCATGTATTTGATGTATTTGACACCATTCCACTCAATCCGCTCCAGCCATTACAAGCCTGTCCTCCCCAACTAAGGTCCCACCAACCTCCTGTGGTACGTACACACAAACAGTAAAATATATCATAAGAACATCAATAAAAAATGCAAAGTGGTAAAAGATCATAAAAGGAAAAAAATGTTCAGTGATGTTCTAAAAGTCTGATGGAAACAGTTTAGGTTGCTTGATTTAACAGGCAGATAGAACTGGGATAGAAGCTGTTCTGGAACCTGGGATCCAGAAACTGCCTAGCAACCACTGGTCCTCACTAGACTGGTGCCCTGCAGGTCTATTTGTTCATTGGAGTTTATCAGGTTTTGAAGTGATGTCTGTGTTTGTTGGACACTTAGTGCTGGAATGAGGAGTCTGTTTGTTCCCAACTCTATCAGAAATGATGGTCCTCATTTGAAGGTCCTGTGTCAAGGTCCTCACTATTATAGGAAGATGTGTGAGTGTGTGTCCAGTGTGTGTGTGTATCCAGAGTGTGTGTGTGTGTGTGTGTCCAGTGTGTGTGTGTGTGTCCAATATGTGTGTGTGTGTCCAGTGTGTGTGTGTGTCTAGTGTTTGTGTGTCCAGTGTGTGTGTCTCCTGTGTGTGTCCATTGTGTGTGTGTGTGTGTGTGTGTGTGTCCAGCATGTATATATACTGTAGCTAAAGCCAAACACTGAACGTTATCCTGCTCCCAAATATATATATACTGTAGCTATAGCCAACCACTGAACGTTATCCTGCTCCCAAATATATATACTGTAGCTATAGCCAACCACTGAACGTTATCCTGCTCCCAAATATATATATACTGTAGCTATAGCCAACCACTGAACGTTATCCTGCTCCCTAATATATATACTGTAGCTATAGCCAACCAATGAACGTTATCCTGCTCCCAAATATATATATACTGTAGCTATAGCCAACCACTGAACGTTATCCTGCTCCCTAATATATATACTGTAGCTATAGCCAACCACTGAACGTTATCCTGCTCCCACATATATATATACTGTAGCTATAGCCAACCACTGAACGTTATCCTGCTCCCAAATATATATACTGTAGCTATAGCCAACCACTGAACGTTATCCTGCTCCCAAATATATATATATATATATACTGTAGCTATAGCCAACCACTGAACGTTATCCTGCTCCCAAATATATATATATATACTGTAGCTATAGCCAACCACTGAACGTTATCCTGCTCCCAAATATATATACTGTAGCTATAGCCAACCATCGCAGTTGATATGGTCAGTAGTGACTTTGCCACATGATAGGTAAACAAATAAACAGTCAAGTAGCCTACAAGCGGAGTATGAAAAATGTATGCACTCACTAAAAACAAGCGGATTCAGCAACACGGACACCGATGGAAATTCTTGCGATTTGACAGTTCCCAAAGGACATGAACTGGTTGAATCAACATTGTTTCTACTTTATAGGACAAGGCTTAATCAGTTTTATGGGAAACCAGCCAATAGTGTACAGCCATAATATAAATGTTTAATGTCTGTTTCCACTAGATTGCGTTACTGACTGACCAGACTGTCTGACCTGCACTGCCTCCTCCTGACTGATATCTAACCAGCCCAGAGGCTTGAAGAGACATTAGACTGTCTGACTGATATCTAACCAGCCCAGAGGCTTGAAGAGACATTAGACTGTCTGACTGATATCTAACCAGCCCAGAGGCTTGAAGAGACATTAGACTGTCTGACTGATACCTAACCAGCCCAGAGGCTTGAAGAGACATTAGACTGTCTGACTGATATCTAACCAGCCCAGAGGCTTGAAGAGACATTAGACTGTCTGACTGATATCTAACCAGCCTAGAGGCTTGAAGAGACATTATACTGTCTGACTGATATCTAACCAGACCAGAGGCTTGAAGAGACATTAGACTGTCTGACTGATATCTAACCAGCCCAGAGGCTTGAAGAGACATTAGACTGTCTGACTGATATCTAACCAGCCCAGAGGCTTGAAGAGACATTAGACTGTCTGACTGATATCTAACCAGCCCAGAGGCTTGAAGAGACATTAGACTGTCTGACTGATATCTAACCAGCCCAGAGGCTTGAAGAGACATTAGACTTTCTGACTGATATCTAACCAGCCCAGAGGCTTGAAGAGACATTAGACTGTCTGACTGATATCTAACCAGCCCAGAGGCTTGAAGAGACATTACACTGTCTGACTGATATCTAACCAGCCCAGATGCTTGATGAGACATTAGACTGTCTGACTGATATTTAACCAGCCCAGAGGCTTGAAGAGACATTAGACTGTCTGACTGATATCTAACCAGCCCAGAGGCTTGAAGAGATATTAGACTGTCTGACTGATATCTAACCAGCCCAGAGGCTTGATGAGACATTAGACTGTCTGACTGATATTTAACCAGCCCAGAGGCTTGAAGAGACATTAGACTGTCTGACTGATATCTAACCAGCCCAGAGGCTTGAAGAGACATTAGACTGTCTGACTGATATCTAACCAGCCCAGAGGCTTGAAGAGACATTAGTCTGTCTGACTGATATCTAACCAGCCCAGAGGCTTGAAGAGACATTAGACTGTCTGACTGATATCTAACCAGCCCAGAGGCTTGAAGAGACATTAGACTGTCTGACTGATATCTAACCAGCCCAGAGGCTTGAAGAGACATTAGACTGTCTGACTGATATCTAACCAGCCCAGAGGCTTGAAGAGACATTAGACTGTCTGACTGATATCTAACCAGCCCAGAGGCTTGAAGAGACATTAGACTGTCTGACTGATATCTAACCAGCCCAGAGGATTGAAGAGACATTAGACTGTCTGACTGATATCTAACCAGCCCAGAGGCTTGAAGAGACATTAGAATGTCTGACTGATATCTAACCAGTCCAGAGGCTTGAAGAGACATTAGACTGTCTGACTGATATCTAACCAGCTCAGAGGCTTGAAGAGACATTAGACTGTCTGACTGATATCTAACCAGCCCAGAGGCTTGAAGAGATATTAGACTGTCTGACTGATATCTAACCAGCCCAGAGGCTTGAAGAGACATTAGACTGTCTGACTGATATCCAACCAGCCCAGAGGCTTGAAGAGACATTAGACTGTCTGACTGATATCTAACCAGCCCAGAGGCTTGAAGAGACATTAGACTGTCTGACTGATATCTAACCAGCCCAGAGGCTTATAGAGACATTAGACTGTCTGACTGATATCTAACCAGCCCAGAGGCTTGAAGAGACATTAGACTGTCTGACTGATATCTAACCAGCCCAGAGGCTTGAAGAGACATTAGACTGTCTGACCTGCACTGCCTCCTCCTGTGAGAGCCACGTCAGGCGACACTACACCGTCCCAACAATACAAACACACATCCTGGTCGAGGTCACTGGAGACGGGGGGACACAAAGGCCACCATGGTAACGCTGGAAAGACAAAGATAACTTGAGGTAATTTTCTGTTATTTAACGTTCCTGAATGCCATTGACAATACCCCAATTTGATAAATACTCCTATTTGATAAACCATTTCTTTGTATTTCAGTTAGAGAAACTAAACTGTGAACTGTGTGTCATGCTTAGGAAAGTGACACTGAGAAGGAGGAGGAGGAGGAATGGGGGAGCTTCTGTAAAAATATGAAGATGCAAGTTATTAAAGTGGAAGAAGATTCTGATGAGGAGGATTCTGACAAACTATTGAGGAGGATATATGAGCTAGAGCAACAGAACAGAAACATCGATATAGACTTGAAGCAGGAGAACTCTGAATTAAAGAAAAGGGTTTTCCTATGGGGACTAACGAAGAACCCCTTTGCGTGTAGTATCAAAATAACTATAAATGGGAATTATCTTCTTGGAGATAAGTGTCAGAATCTGGGCACTAAACTCGCTGTTTTTGTGTTTTAATCACTGTTTATATCCATTTCTACTCAGAACAGACTAATAATACCCACCCAGTCCTGTAGATGAATACCTCTCTGAGTGGTTTTACAGTGTCCCAGTCCTGTAGATGAATACCTCTCTGAGTGGTTCTACAGTGTCTCAGTCCTGTAGATGAATACCTCTCTGAGTGGTTTTACAGTGTCCCAGTCCTGTAGATGAATACCTCTCTCTGAGTGGTTTTACAGTGTCCCAGTCCTGTAGATGAATACCTCTCTGAGTGGTTCTACAGTGTCTCAGTCCTGTAGATGAATACCTCTCTGAGTGGTTTTACAGTGTCTCAGTCCTGTAGATGAATACCTCTCTGAGTGGTTCTACAGTGTCTCAGTCCTGTAGATGAATAACTCTCTGAGTGGTTTTACAGTGTCTCAGTCCTGTAGATGAATACCTCTCTGGGTGGTTTTACAGTGTCCCAGTCCTGTAGATGAATACCTCTCTGAGTGGTTTTACAGTGTCCCAGTCCTGTAGATGAATACCTCTCTGAGTGGTTCTACAGTGTCCCAGTCCTGTAGATGAATACCTCTCTGAGTGGTTCTACAATGTTTCTCCACTGTGTTTAATCTACATGATATATCAGCTCTTACTGGTCAGAATTGAAGGAATGATGGATGGCGCTAAACACAGGGAAATTCTTGAGGGAAACCTGTTTCAGTCTTCCAGAGATTTGAGACTGGGACGGAGGTTCACCTTCCAGCAGGTCAATGACCCTAAGCATACTGCTAAAGCAACACTTGAGTGGTTTAAGGGGAAACATTTAAATGTCTTGGAATGGCCTAGTCAAAGCCCAGACCTCAATCCAATTGAGAATCTGTGGTATGACTTAAAGATTGCTGTACACCAGCGGAACCCATCCAACTTGAAGGAGCTGGAGCAGTTTTGCCTTGAAGAATGGGCAAAAATCCCAGTGGCTAGATGTGCCAAGCTTATAGAGACATACCCCAAGAGACTTGCAGCTGTAATTGCTGCAAAAGGTGGCTCTACAATGTATTGACTTTGGGGGGGGGGGGGGGGGGGTTGAATAGTTATGCACGCTCAAGTTTTCAGTTTCTTTGTCTTATTTCTTATTTTTCATCTTCAAAGTGGTAGGCATGTTGTGTAAATCAATTGATACAAACCCCAAAAAAATCAATTTTAATTCCAGGTTGTAAGGCAACAAAATAGGAAAAATGCCAAGCGGAGTGAATACTTTCGCAAACCACTTATATATATATACATTTATAATTAAAATTAATATGTTTTGTTTAACTGATTGAACAAACGTTTTTTTTTTTTTACTTTTATTTGTGGTGTGGTTTTCATATCAGCCCTTTTGAGCTTTCCAGCCTCACCTGAACACCGTTTTTACCTGTTTATTTATCTGCAGTGTTTTGTCTTTCACTTCTTTTCTTTGGTGTGAATAAATAAAACCTAAAACCTAATTGAGAAATGGTTTCACTTGCAATGACTTGTTATGTTTAAACCGTGATTTAAACTGAGACTCAGTGATATGACATGTAAGGCTGTGTGTCTGCTTGATTTCATATATGTACCTGATTTCCATTCAGACTGCTTTGTCCAGCCGAGTGGCACTTTGTGGGATACATTGAATGTAATGGAGTTGAAGTTGTGTTCCCAGCTGTCCACAGGATGGCGCCAGAGCAGCATAACTGGACTGGTGAGACGAGTAATATACCAGGGAAATACACTATATATACAAAAGTATGTGGACAACCCTTCAAATTAGTGGATTCGGCTATTTCAGCCAAACCCGTTGCTGACAGGTGTATGAAATCGAGCACACAGCCATGCAATCTCCATAGACAAACATTGGCAGTAGAATGGCCTTACTGAAGTGCTCATTGACTTTGAACGTGGCACCGTCATTGAATGCCACCTTTCCAAGAAGTCACATTTCTGCCTTGCTAGAGCTGCCCCGGTCAACTGTAAGTGCTTTTATTGTGAAGTGGAAACGTCTAGGAGCAACAACGGCTCAGCCGTGAAGTTGTAGGCCACACAAGCTCACAGAACGGGACCGCTTAGTGTCTATGGAGATTCCATGTCTGTGTGCACCTGTCAGCAACCGGTGTGGCTGAAATAGCCAAATCCACTAATTTGATATGGGTGTCCACATACTGCTGTATATATAGTGTATCGTTACACAGTGTATTCGGAAAGTATTCAGACCCCTTGACTTTTTACACATTTTGTTAAATTACAGCCTTATTCTAAAATTGATTAAATTGTTTTTTTTCCTCATCAATCTACACACAACATCCCATAATGACAAAGTTATGGGTTTTTAGAACTCCTGTGTTGTCTTGGTTGTGTGCTTAGGCTCCTTGTCCTGTTGGAAGGTAAACCTTCACCCCAGTCTGAGGTCCTGAGCGCTCTGGAGCAGGTTTTCATCAAGGATCTCTCTGTACTTTGCTCTGTTCACCTCTCCCTCGATCCTGACTAGTCTCCCAGTCTCTGCCACTGAAAAACATCCCCACAGCATGCTGCCACCACCATGCTTCACCGTAGGGATGGTGCCAGGTTTCCTCCAGACGTGACGCTTGGCATTCAAGCCAAAGAGTTCAATCTTGGTTTCATCAGACCAGAGAATCTTGTTTCTCATTGTCTGAGAGTCCTTTAGGTGCCTTTTGGCAAACTCCAAGCGGGCTGTCATGTGCCTTTTACTGAGGAGTGGCTTCCGTCTGGCCACTCTACCATAAAGACCTGATTGGTGGAGTGCTGCAGAGATGTCCTTCTGGAAGGTTCTCCCATATCCACAGAGGAACTCTGGAGCTCTGTCAGAGTGACCATCGGGTTCTTCGTCACCTCCCTGGCCAAGGCCCTTCTCCCCCGATTGCTCAGTTTGGCCGGGCGGCCAGCTCTAGGAAGAATCTTGGTGGTTCCAAACTTCTTCCATTTAAGAATGATGGAGGCCACTGTGTTCTTGGGGACCTTCAATGCTGCAGACATTTTCAGGTCTAAAAACCTGTTTTCACTATGGGGTATTGTGTGTAAATTGATGAGGAAAAATAACTAATTTAATCTATTTTAGAATAAGGCTGTAACTTAACAAAATGTGGAAAAAGTCAAGGGGTCTGAATACTTTTTGAATGCACCTTAGATATGGTGTGGACTGTATACTCAATACAATCTAAATATGATACCTCACTGTCTGTCTTTGGACTGACACTGCTTTTTGAACTGCTCTGGTCAGTCTACTCAAATATTTGTACTATACATTTTTCTCTCTACAAGCAATACTTTGATAATTTGTCATTTCTAATAATGAAACATCAATTTATGAATAGATAGGGCAGGTTTCAGTACACGGATTTATCTGAAAAATTTGAAAAATATACTGCCACTATTTTCACCACCAAAGAACAGCAGTGTGGTTTTAATATGATTTGACTCTTTGCAGGCTGTCAGGCTGTCTAGTCACAGAGGAAGGCTGTGCTTCTCTGGTCTCAGCTCTGAAGTCAAACCCCTCACACCTGAGAGAGCTGAATCTGAGCTACAATCACCCAGGAGACTCAGGAGTCAGACTGCTCTCTGCTGGACTGGAGGATCCACACTGCAGACTGGAGAAACTCAAGTATGTGGAAGGTTTATGTCAATGTTCATATCAGACATGTTGGAGTTATCAGGCTAGTTAAGACAAACATTCTTACCACCACTTGGACAAAGTTATATGCTGACTGTGTGTGTGTGTGTGTGTGTGTGTTACAAACCCTGTGGCTTTAAACATCTAGGGTGAATGGACAAGAGACCCGTAACATAATTCATGCAAATTAGAATCGTGACATGGAACAGTGAGAACAAAAACTACACGACAACCATAAACTACCGTCAAACATAAAATGTTAATTTTTGAACACACGGTAAAGGTTTGGGAAAAAGGGCTGAGCAGGACCCAAGAAATGAAACAATAGGGTAAAACACCCCTAAACTGATCTTGCTCTGTGTTTTTAGACAGTTTTCTTCCTTCTTTGAATTCCCCTTTTCCCAGAAACACAACAAAGTTACCAAACAGAGTAACCAGCAAATGAGTGAGTACACAAAACACAGGACACCACAGTATCCATACTCACATACGGAAAATAGTCTCTCTCTACAAACACAACTGACCGGCTTTTAAACAATGGGATGTGACTGAAAAACCAGAAACGGGTGGTGCAATGCAGAGGAATGTCCACTGATTGGTCCACCTCAGCAATCAGCAGACACCCCAACGACCACCAATCAGGAACATACAGGACACCTGTGATTAGGGCAGAAGGAGAGGCAAAACACAAAGTGACACAGGATACCTGTATCCGTAACAATATGTGTGTGTGTGTTTGTGTGTGTGTGTGTGTGTGTGTGTGTGTGTGTGTGTGTGTGTGTGTGTGTGTGTGTGTGTGTGTGTGTGTGTGTGTGTGTGAGTTAAGGTGTATCCCTCAATGACTGTCTGTTCTTCTGCTTACCGCTACAGTGTGGAACATGGTGGAGAGAACACAATGAAACCTGGACTTAGAAAATGTGAGTGTTGACTGCTGTGAAGAATATGACTAAGAATAAGTCTTAATTCAAGTGAAGTCAAAGTCAAAGACCACCATCATTACTTACTTGGTCATATTAAATATCAGCTGTAGTTCTACAGAAGCAGAAATCAGGGACACCAAAGTTCAAAAAGAGTTGCTTTGACAATGTGTGTGTCTGTGTGTGTGTGGCGCATTCGTGTTACTTTAGAAATGTGTGTTTGTGTTCATGCACATTAACAGATAGGGGTCTATATTATAGACAGTTGTCCTAACCCTAACCCTTTTGGGTGATGGTATATATATATATATATATATATATATATATATATATACATCTAGATCTATATTATAGACAGTTGTCCTAACCCTAACCATGTTGGGTGATGGTATATATATCCATCTATATCTATATTATAGACAGTTGTCCTAACCCTAACCCTGTTGGGTGATGGTATATATATATATATATATATATATATATATATATATATATATATATATATATATATATATATATATATATATATATATATATATATATATATATATACATCTAGATCTATATTATAGACAGTTGTCCTAACCCTAACCCTGTTGGGTGATGGTATATATATACAGTGGGGAAAAAAAGTATTTAGTCAGCCACCAATTGTGCAAGTTCTCCCACTTAAAAAGATGAGAGAGGCCTGTAATTTTCATCATAGATACACGTCAACTATGACAGACAAATTGAGGAAAAAAAATCCAGAAATTCACATTGTAGGATTTTTTATGAATTTATTTGCAAATTATGGTGGAAAATAAGTATTTGGTCACCTACAAACAAGCAAGATTTCTGGCTCTCACAGACCTGTAACTTCTTCGTTAAGAGGCTCCTCTGTCCTCCACTCGTTACCTGTATTAATGGCACCTGTTTGAACTTGTTATCAGTATAAAAGACACCTGTCCACAACCTCAAACAGTCACACTCCAAACTCCACTATGGCCAAGACCAAAGAGCTGTCAAAGGACACCAGAAACAAAATTGTAGACCTGCACCAGGCTGGGAAGACTGAATCTGCAATAGGTAAGCAGCTTGGTTTGAAGAAATCAACTGTGGGAGCAATTATTAGGAAATGGAAGACATACAAGACCACTGATAATCTCCCTCGATCTGGGGCTCCACGCAAGATCTCACCCCGTGGGGGCAAAATGATCACAAGAACGGTGAGCAAAAATCCCAGAACCACACGGGGGGACCTAGTGAATGACCTGCAGAGAGCTGGGACCAAAGTAACAAAGCCTACCATCAGTAACACACTACGCCGCCAGGGACTCAAATCCTGCAGTGCCAGACGTGTCCCCCTGCTTAAGCCAGTACATGTCCAGGCCCGTCTGAAGTTTGCTAGAGTGCATTTGGATGATCCAGAAGAGGATTGGGAGAATGTCATATGGTCAGATGAAACCAAAATATAACTTTTTGGTAAAAACTCAACTCGTCGTGTTTGGAGGACAAAGAATGCTGAGTTGCATCCAAAGAACACCATACCTACTGTGAAGCATGGGGGTGGAAACATCATGCTTTGGGGCTGTTTTTCTGCAAAAGGACCAGGACGACTGATCCGTGTAAAGGAAAGAATGAATGGGGCCATGTATCGTGAGATTTTGAGTGAAAACCTCCTTCCATCAGCAAGGGCATTGAAGATGAAACGTGGCTGGGTCTTTCAGCATGACAATGATCCCAAACACACTGCCCGGTCAACGAAGGAGTGGCTTCGTAAGAAGCATTTCAAGGTCCTGGAGTGGCCTAGCCAGTCTCCAGATCTCAACCCCATAGAAAATATTTGGAGGGAGTTGAAAGTCCGTGTTGCCCAGCGACAGCCCCAAAACATCACTGCTCTAGAGGAGATCTGCATGGAGGAATGGGCCAAAATACCAGCAACAGTGTGTGAAAACCTTGTGAAGACTTACAGAAAACGTTTGACCTGTGTCATTGCCAACAAAGGGTATATAACAAAGTATTGAGAAACTTTTGTTATTGACCAAATACTTATTTTCCACCATAATTTGCAAATAAATTCATAAAAAATCCTACAATGTGATTTTCTGGATATTTTTTCCTCATTTTGTCTGTCATAGTTGACGTGTACCTATGATGAAAATTACAGACCTCTCTCATCTTTTTAAGTGGGAGAACTTGCACAATTGGTGGCTGACTAAATACTTTTTTCCCCCACTGTATATCTATATCTATATTATAGACAGTTGTCCTAACCCTAACCCTGTTGGGTGATGGTATATATATATACAGTGGGGAGAACAAGTATTTGATACACTGCCGATTTTGCAGGTTTTCCTACTTACAAAGCATGTAGAGGTCTGTAATTTTTATCATAGGTACACATCAACTGTGAGAGACGGAATCTAAAACAAAATCCAGAAAATCACATGGTATGATTTTAAAGAAATTAATTTGCATTTTATTGCATGACATAAGTATTTGATCACCTACCAACCAGTAAGAATTCCGGCTCTCACAGACCTGTTCGTTTTTCTTCAAGAAGCCCTCCTGTTCTCTACTCATTACCTGTATTAACTGCACCTGTTTGAACTCGTCACCTGTATGAAATACACCTGTCCACACACTCAAACTAACAGACTCCAACCTGTCCACAATGGCCAAGACCAGAGAGCTGTGTAAGGACATCAGGGATAAAATTATAGACCTGCACAAGGCTGGGATGGGCTACAGGACAATAGGCAAGCAGCTTGGTGAGAAGGCAACAACTGTTGGCACAATTATTAGAAAATGGAAGAAGTTCAAGATGACGGTCAATCACCCTCGGTCTGGGGCTCCATGCAAGATCTCACTTCGTGGGGCATCAATGATCATGAGGAAGGTGAGGGATCAGCCCAGAACTACATGGCAGGACCTGGTCAATTACCTGAAGAGAGCTGGGACCACAGTCTCAAAGAAAACCATTAGTAACACACTACGCCGTCATGGATTAAAATCCTGCAGCGCACGCAAGGTCCCCCTGCTCAAGCCAGCGCATGTCCAGGCCCGTCTGAAGTTTGCCAATGACCATCTGGATGATCCAGAGGAGGAATGGGAGAAGGTCATGTGGTCTGATGAGACAAAAATAGAGCTTTTTGGTCTAAACTCCACTCGCCGTGTTTGGAGGAAGAAGGATGAGTACAACCCCAGGAACACCATCCCAACTGTGAAGCATGGAGGTGGAAACATCATTCGTTGGGGATGATTTCTGCAAAGGGGACAGGACGACTGCACCGTATTGAGGGAAGGATGGATGGGGCCATGTATCGCGAGATCTTGGCCAACAACCTCCTTCCCTCAGTAAGAGCATTGAAGATGGGTTGTGGCTGGGTCTTCCAGCATGCCAACGACCCGAAACACACAGCCAGGGCAACTAAGGAGTGGCTCCGTAAGAAGCATCTCAAGGTCCTGGAGTGGCCTAGCCAGTCTCCAGACCTGAACCCAATAGAACATCTTTGGAGGGAGCTGAAAGTCCGTATTGCCCAGCAACAGCCCCGAAACCTGAAGGATCTGGAGAAGGTCTGTATGGAGGAGTGGGCCAAAATCCCTACTGCAGTGTGTGCAAACCTGGTCAAGACCTACAGGAAACATATGATCTCTGTAATTGCAAACAAAGGTTTCTGTACCAAATATTCAGTTCTGCTTTTCTGATGTATCAAATACTTATGTCATGCAATAAAATGCAAATTAATTACTTAAAAATCATAACATTTTTGTTTTAGATTCCGTCTCTCACAGTTGAAGTGTACCTATGATAAAAATTACAGACCTCTACATGCTTTGTAAGTAGGAAAACCTGCAAAATTGGCAGTGTATCAAATACTTGTTCTCCCCACTGTATATACAGTGCCCTCCACTATTATTGGCACCCCTGTTTAAGATGTGGTCAAGGACTTCCAAAAATTCTCATTTTTTTTAAAACAACATAGAACCCAAATGCAAAAAAAAGAGAAAAATCCAACCTTTTATTTAAGTACATTACTTTGGTGTAAAAAAAAAATCACACATTTAGAAAAAAAAAAAACTTGAAATCATGTGTCCCACAATTATTGGCACCCCTGATGTTAATACTTTGTACAACCCCCTTTTGCCAACAAGACAGCACTTAATCTCCTCTTATAACATTTCACAAGATTGGAGAACACAGAGAGAGGGATCTTTGACCATTCTTCTTTGCACAATCTTTCTAGATCATCCAGTGTCCTGGGTCCTCTCTTATGCACTCTCCTCTTTAGCTCGCCCCACAGGTTTTCGATTGGGTTGAGGTCTGGGGACTGAGATGGCCATGGGAGGACCTTGAGTTTGTGACTGCTGAACCATTTTTGTGTAGATTTTGCCACATGTTTTGGATCATTATCCTGCTGAAAGACCCAATGACGACCCATCTTCAGCTTTCTGGCAGAGGCCATCAGGTTTTTATTTAAAATGTCCTGGTAGTTCAAAGCGTTCAAAATGCCATGCACCCTAACAAGGTTCCCAGGGCCTTTGGAAGAGAAACAGGCCCACAGCATCACAGATCCTCCACCATATTTCACGGTGGGCATGAGGTGCTTTTCGGCATACTCATCTTTTGTTTTACGCCAGACCCACTTAGAGTGTTTGTTGCCAAAAAGCTCAATCTTAGTCTCATCTGACCAAAGCACACGATCCCAGTTGAAGTCCCAGTGCCGCTTAGCAAACTCCAGACGTTTACGTTTGTGAGTGTTAGTGAGAAAAGGCTTTTTCCTTGCATGCCTCCCAAACAGCTTGTTGGCATGTAGAGAGCGTCTGATGGTTGTTTTGGAGACTTTGTGACCCCAAGATGCCACTCTTTGATGCAATTCTGTGACAGTGAGCTTAGGACTTTTTTTTACTTCTCTTACCATCCTCCTCACTGTGCGTTGTGGCAAGATAAACTTGGGACCTCTTCCAGCCTTGTTTGTCACTGTTCCAGTTGTTTTAAACTTCTTAATGATTCCTCTGACTGTAGATACGGGCAAGTTAAGGCGAGTGGCTATTTTCTTGTAGCCATTGCCTGACTTATGAAGGTCGACACAAATCTGCCTTACTTGAATGGTGTGTTCTCTTGTCTTTGCCATGTTGACAAATGGGTAAGAGAATTAGGCCTCTGTGTCACGTCATATTTATACCCCAGGGAAACAGGAAGTCATGAATTACATATTAAAAGTTCCTAGATACCCTGACCAACTTTAGCAACTACAGAAAAATATATTTTTAAAAAAATCAATTAAAAATTTCAGCTGAATTGTTAGGGGTGCCAATAATTGTGGGACACATGATTTCAAGTTTTTCTTTTTCTAAATGTGTGATTTTTTTTTTTACCACCAAAGTAATGTACTTAAATAAAAGGTTGGATTTTTCTCTTTTTTTGCATTTGGGTTCTATGTTGTTTAAAAAAAAATGAGAATTTTTGGAAGTCCTCGACCACATCTTAAACAGGGGTGCCAATAATAGTGGAGGGCACTGTATACATCTATATCTACCATTGAAGTCAGAAGTTTACATACACTTAGGTTGGAGTCCAGGCTCTGTCCAGGCTCTGTCGCAGCCGGCCGCGACCGGGAGACTCATGGACGGCGCACAATTGGCCCAGCGTCGTCCAGGGTAGGGGAGGGAATGGCCGGCAGGGATGTAGCTCAGTTGATAGAGCATGGTGTTTGCAACGCCAGGGTTGTGGGTTCGTTTCCCACGGGGGGCCAGTATAAAAAAAAATATGTATTCACTAACTGTAAGTCGCTCTGGATAAGAGCGTCTGCTAAATGACTAAAATGTAAATGAAAAATGAGTCATTTAAACTCATTTTTCAACCACTCCACACATGTCTTGTTAATAAACTATAGTTTTGGCAAGTCGGTTAGGACATATACTTTGTTTATGACACAAGTAATTGTTTACAGACAGATTATTTCACTTATAATTCACTGCATCACAATTCCAGTGGGTCAGAAGTTTACATACACTAAGTTGACTGTGCCTTTAAACAGCTTGGAAAATTCCAGAAAATGATGCAATGGCTTTAGAAGCTTCAGATAGGCTAATTGACATCATTTGAGTCAATTGGAGGTGTCCCTGTGGATGAATTTCAAGGCCTACCTTCAAACTCAGTGCCTCTTTGTTTGACATCATGGGGAAATGAAAACAAATAATCAGCCAAGACCTCAGAAAAATAATTGTAGACCTCCTCTGGTTCATCCTTGGGAGCAATTTCCAAACGCCTGAAGGTACCACGTTCATCTGTACAAACAATAGTACGCAAGTATAAACACCATGGGACCACGCAGACGTCATACCGCTCAGGAAGGAGACGCGTTCTGTCTCCTAGAGATGAACGTACTTTGGTGCGAAAAGTGCAAATCAATCCTAGAACAACAGCAAAGGACCTTGTGAAGATGCTGGAGTAAACAGGTACAAAAGTATCTATATCCATAGTAAAACGAGTCCTATATCGACATTACCTGAAGGGCCGCTCTGCAAGGAAGAAGCCACTGCTCCAAAACCTCCATAAAAAAGCCAGACTACGGTTTGCAACTGCACATGGGGACAAAGATCATACTTTTTGGAGAAATGTCCTCTAGTCTGATGAAACAAAATAGAACTGTTTGGCCATAATGACCATCGTTATGTTTGGAGGAAAAAGGGGAACGCTTGCAAGCCGAAGAACACCATCCCAACCGTGAAGAACAGGGGTGGCAGTATCATGCTGTGGGGGTGCTTTGCTGCAGGAGGGACTGGTGCACTTCACAAAATAGATGGTATCAAGAGGAAGGAAAATTATGTGGATATAATGAAGCAACATCTCAAGACATCAGTCAGGAAGTTAAAGCTTGGTCGCAAATGGGTCTTCCAAATGGACAATGACCCCAAGCATACTTCCAAAGTTGTGGCAAAATGGCTTAAGGACAACAAAGTCAAGGTATTGGAGTGGCCATCACAAAGCCCTGACCTTAATCCTATAGAAAATGTGTGGGCAGAACTGAAAAAGCGTGTGCGAGCAAGGTGGCCTACAAACCTGATTCAGTTACACCAGCTCTGTCAGGAGGAATGGGCCAAAATTCACCCAACCTATTGTGGGAAGCTTGTGGAAGGCTACCCGAAACGTTTGACCCAAGTTAAACAATTTAAAGGCAATGCTACCAAATACTAATTGAGTGTATGTAAACTTCTGACCCACTGGGAATGCGATAAAATAAATAAAAGCTTAAATAAATCATTCTCTCTACTATTATTCTGACATTCCCTCTCCTCTCCCCAAGATGGCGAAGTAGTGCAGTCCTGTTTCTTTCGTGTGTCTGTAAATAGCCTGTAAATACCCTTTTTTTTTGTATTTTTCGTACATGTTTCCCTATCAGACTTTTCATCCTTCTAGAAAATATACTTTCCTGCAACCCGCCTCACTCAATGTGGAACGGATTCTATTGTTGACTTACCTTTGTCTAGAATCTAGAATCTCCAGTTGAAACTAGCTAGCCAGTTTCAGCTAACTAGCTACTTGCTATTAGCCACAGCTAGCGGTGTTTCACTCAGAACATTGGATTTTTTCCGCAAGATTAATTTTAATCACTGGACATTGATCACCGGATATTCGGCCAGTCTGCACAGCGCGTTATCGACCCAGAACATATCAGTTTTTCCGCCGGAATCACTGAATCACTGGACCTTTAACTCCGGATTCATCGCTACCAGCTGGCTACAACAAAAACGGACGCTGTGGTCTGGCTAAGCATCCTGAGCTAGGCCCATCTCCCGGCTATCTACCTCTCTGTCAACCGGACGGGACCACCTAGTGTTGACACGAAGCCCCGCCGATCCTACACGACTGGTCTGCCGACGAAATCGTCTGATGTGGTTACGACGTTAACCACGAAGATTCCATCCATCTGCTAGCCCTTACTAGCCCCTGCTAACCCTCTTACTCACTAGTGCTTCACCACCGGACCTTATGATATCTCAGCTATACAGCTGATATCTGCTGGACTGTTCCTTTTTACGGTACTACATCCTGTTTATGTTTAGCCTCAGCCCAAACATGGTTAGTTTATTGTTGTTTCGGTTATTTCTAATTGTACTATATCACTGTAGACCCCCAGCCTAGCTAAACCTGCCTTAGATAGCTATTTTGTCCCTCCCCCCATACACTCAGAGACCGACTCAATTTATGCCTCTAGAGATACTATCTCTTTCATTGTTACCCAACGCTCAGGTTTACCTCCACTTTACTCATATCCTTCCATATCCTTGTCTATACATAATGCCCTGAATCTTTTCTATAATACCCGGAAATCTGCCCCCTTTATTCTATGTACCCAACGCACTAGAAGACCAGTTCTTAAAGCCTTTAGCCGTATCCTTATTCTAGTCCTCCTCTGTTCCTCTGGTGATGTAGAGGCTAACCCAGGCCCTGCAGCCCTCAGTATCACTCCTACTCCCCAGGCGCTATCATTTGATGACTTCTGTAATCGCAAAAGTCTTGGTTTCTTGCACATAAATATCAGAAGTCTACTTCCTAAGTTTGAGTTATTCACTGCGTTAGCACACTCTGCCAACCCTGATGTTCTAGCAGTGTCTGAATCCTGGCTCAGGAAGGCCACCAAAAATTCTGAAATGTCCATCCCCAACTATAACATTTTCCGTCTAGATAGAACTGCCAAAGGGGGTGGAGTTGCAATCTACTGTAGAGATAGCCTGCAGAGCTCTATCATACTATCCAGGTCTGTGCCCAAACAGTTTGAGCTTCTACTTCTAAAAATCCACCTTTCCAGAAATAAGTCTCTCACTGTTGCCGCTTGCTATAGACCCCCCTCAGCCCCCAGCTGTGCCCTGGACACCATATGTGAATTGATTGCCCCCCATTTATCCTCAGAGTTTGTACTGCTTGGTGACCTAAATTGGGATATGCTTAATACCCCAGCCATCCTACAATCCAAGCTAGATGCCCTCAACCTCACGCAAATTATCAACGAACCTACCAGGTACAACCATAAATCCATAAACATGGGTACCCTCATAGATATCATCCTGACTAACACACCCTCTAAATACACCTCAGCTGTCTTCAACCAGGATCTCAGCGATCACTGCCTTATTGCCTGCGTCCGTAACGGGTCCGCGGTCAAACGACCACCCCTCATCACTGTCAAACGCTCCCTAAAACACTTTAGCGAGGAGGCCTTCCTAATTGACCTGGCCCAGGTATCCTGGATGGATATAGATCTCATTCCGTCAGTAGAGGATGCCTGGTTGTTCCTTAAAAGTAATTTCCTCTCAATCTTAAATAAACATGCCCCATTCAAAACAAATATAGAACTAAGAACCGATATAGCCCCTGGTTCTCCTCAGACTTGACTGCCCTTGACCAGCACAAGAACATCCTGTGGCGTACAGCATTAGCATCAAATAGCCCCCGTGATATGCAACTTTTCAGGGAAGTTAGGAACCAATATACACAAGCAGTCAGGAAAGCAAAGGCTAACTTTTTCAAACAGAAATTTGCTTCCTGTAGCACTAACTCCAAAAAGTTTTGGGACACTGTAAAGTCCATGGAGAATAAGAGCACTTCCTCCCAGCTGCCCACTGCACTGAGGCTAGGAAACACTATCACCACCGATAAATCTACAATAATCGAGAATTTCAACAAGCATTTTGCTACAGCTGGCCATGCTTTCCATCTGGCTACCACTAACCCGGCCACCAACTCTGCACCCTCTGCTGCAACTTGCCCATGCCCCCCCCGCTTCTCCTTCACACAAATTCAGACAGCTGATGTTTTGAAAGCGCTGCAAAATCTGGACCCCTACAAATCAGCTGGGCTAGACAATCTGGACCCTTTCTTTCTAAAACTAGCCGCCGAAATTGTCGCAACCCCTATTACTAGTCTGTTCAACCTCTCTTTCATAACGTCTGAGATCCCCAGAGATTGGAAAGCTGCCGCGGTCATCCCCCTCTTCAAAGGGAGTGACACTCTAGATCCAAACTGCTACAGACCTATATCCATCCTGCCCTGCCTTTCGAAAGTATTCGAAAGCCAAGTTAACAAACAGATCATCGACCATTTCGAATACCACCGTACCTTCTCCGCTATGCAATCCGGTTTCCGAGCTGGTCACGGGTGCACTTCAGCCACGCTCAAGGTCCTAAACGATATTATAACCGCGATTGATAATAGACAGTACTGTGCAGCCGTCTTCATCGACCTGGCCAAGGCTTTCGACTCTGTCAACCACCGCATTCTTATTGGCAGACTAAATAGCCTTGGTTTCTCAAATGACTGCCTCGCCTGGTTCACCAACTACTTCTCAGATAGAGTTCAGTGTGTCAAATCGGAGGGCCTGTTGTCTGGACCTATGGCAGTCTCTATGGGCGTGCCACAGGGTTCAATTCTTGGGCTGACACTTTTCTCCGTGTATATCAATGATGTCGCTCTTGCTGCTGGTGACTCTCAGATCCATCTCTACGCAGACGACACCATTTTGTATACATCTGGCCCTTCATTGGACACTGTGTTAACAAACCTCCAAACGAGCTTCAATGCCATACAACAATCCTTCAGTAGCCTTCAACTGCTCTTAAACACTAGTAAAACTAAATGCATGCTTTTCAATCGAACGCTGCTAGCACCCGCCCACCCGACTAGAATCACCACTCTCGACGGGTCGGACCTAGAGTATGTGGACAACTACAAATATCTAGGTGTCTGGTTAGACTGTAAACTCAACTTCCAGACTCACATAAAGAATCTGCAATCCAAAGTTAAATCTAGAATCGGCTTCCTATTTCGCAACAAAGCCTCCTTCACTCATGCTGCCAAACATGCCCTCGTAAAACTGACTATCCTACCGATCCTTGACTTCGGCGATGTCATTTACAAAATAGCCTCCAACACTCTACTCAGCAAATTGGATGTAGTCTATCACAGTGCCATCCGTTTTGTCTCCAAAGCCCCATACACTACCCACCACTGTGACCTGTACGCTCTTGTTGGCTGGTCCTCACTACATGTCCGTCGTCAAACCCACTGGCTCCAGGCCATCTATAAATCACTGCTAGGCAAATCCCCGCCTTATCTTAGCTCATTGGTCACCATAGCAGCACCCACCCGTAGTCTGCGCTCCAGCAGGTATATCTCACTGGTCATTCCCAAAGCCAACACCTCCTTTGGCCGCCATTCCTTCCAGTTCTCTGCTGCCAATGACTGGAACGAATTGCAAAAATCTCTGAAGCTGGAGACTCTTATCTCCCTCAATAACTTTAAGCATCAGTTGTCAGAGCACCTTACCGATCACTGCACCTGTACACAGCCCATCTGAAATTAGCCCTCCCAACTACCTCATCCCTATATTGTTATATATTTTGCTCTTTTGCACCCCAGTATCTCTATTTGCACATAATCTCTTGCACATCTAGCATTCCAGTGTTAATACTATTGTAATTATTCTGCACTATAGCCTATTTATTGCCTTACCTCCATAACTTGCTACATTTGCACACACTGTATATATATATTTCTGACTTTATGTTTTTTTTACCCCATATGTAACTCTGTGTTGTTTTTATTGCACTACTTTGCTTTATCTTGGCCAGGTCGCAGTTGTAAATGAGAACCTGTTCTCAACTGGCTTATCTGGTTAAATAAAGGTGAAATAAAAAATAAAATAAAAAAAACATTTCACATTCTTAAAATAAAGTGGTGATCCTAACTGACCTAAGACAGGATTAAATGTCAGGAATTGTGATAAACTGAGTTTAAATGTATTTGGCTAAGGTGTATGTAAACTTCCGACTAACAATATATTAGTGTTACAGGGAACAGTCAATGCACTTCTAATGCCATATACATATAATTTAGAATGAACCTCTTTGGGACGATGCTATGCATAGCAGGTACATCTAGCTTAAAGACTAGCGTCTAAGGGTATGGTTTATTAACTCTCTCAGTTGGGGAGGGGGTTGGTGGGTTTGGGATAGGGTCAGGGTATTAGCTCACCAGATGGTTACTATTTTATACTTTCATCATTTCATTTAGTTTCTATCTCTTTCTTATTATCTTTAAAGATGTCAGTACCTAATAACTACACATTTAGGGGCGGCAGGTAGCTTAGTGGTTAAGAGCGTTGTGCCAGTAACCGAAAGGTCGCTGGTTCTAATCCCCGAGCCGACTAGGTGAAAAATCTGTCGATGTGCCCTTGAGCAAGGCACTTAACCCTAATTGCTCCTGTAAGTCGCTCTGGATAAGAGCGTCTGCTAAATGACCAATTATTTATTTATTTACATTTACGACACTTAACATTAGGGTACTGTAATGAATATTCAGGGAGAAAAAGGTGTAGATTCACGCGCAGAGCGCAGCAGGTGTGTATTACGCCTTTACAGAAGACAGGAATCGTGGTCACAGGCAGGCAATGGTCATACACAGGTAGGCAAACAGGCAGGTGAATCAAAACTAGGACTGAAGGCTATAACTGGTTCTCACAAACGAGCTAGGAAAAGTCTTAGTAACTAGTGGTTCTGGTGAAAAATGTCCTTTAAGTATCTCCACAATATCCCCATACGTCTTATTACCTGTTCTGTCTGGCTGTAGCAGGCTGCCTAGTAAATCAAATGTCTTTGGCCCCATTACACTAAAACATGTAGGCACAATGTTGTCCTCATCCATGTCATTTACAAGAACAAAATATTCAAACCGTTCTGTATATAAACTCCACTGTTCAATACTTTTATCAAACTGTCCAATGTTTCCATCAATTCCAATAATTGTTCATTTCTCAATAAGCTCCTGATTGTCACTCACTTCAATATTGTCCTCAACCAAAGCAATATTTTCCTCAGTCACGTGATCTTCATTCACTTCACTCACTGACGTTTCCTCCTAAATTCGCTCATTTAGCAGATTTAATTAAAAGGTTTGTCTTCACAGTTGAATAAATGTCCTATCCTTTAATCACTGTATATTCCTCCTTTTTAATCACGTTGTTTTCCCACTCCGATGTCCGTCTCGAGTCCTTTTCTGCCGTCCATGACGATGTTAACTCCAGTGGTGGAAAAAGTACCCAATTGTCATACTTGAGTAAAAGTAAAGATCCCTTAATGGAAAATGACTCAACTAAAAGTGAAAGTCACCCAGTAAAATACTACTTGAGTAAAAGTCTAAAAGTATTTTGGTTTAAAATATGCTTAAGTATCAAAAGTAAATGTAATTGCTAAAATATACTAAAGTATCAAAAGTAAAAGTACAAGTATAAATCATTTCAAATTCCTTACATAAAGCAAACCAGACGATTTTCTTGTTTTTAAAATGTACGTTCAGCCAGAGGCACACTCCAACACTCAGACAATTTACAAACAAAGCATTTGTGTTTAGTGAGTCTGCCAGATCAGAGGCAGTAGGGATGTTCTCTTGATAAGTGTGTGAATTGGACCATTTTCTGTCCTACTAAGTATTCAAAATGTAACGAGTACTTTTGGGTGTCAGGGAAAATGTATGGAGTAAAAAGTACATTATTTTCTTTAGGAATGTAGTAAAGTAAAAGTAAAAGTAGTCAAAAATATAAATAATAAAGTACAAATACCCCAAAAAACGACTTAAGTAGTACTTTAAAGTATTTTTACTTAAGTACTTTACACCACTGGTTAACGCTCTTTCTTAGCTAGCTTGACTATGCACTTGCCTCTGCTAGCAATACACTGTGCTAACATTAGCCTATTCTGGACCACAGAAAATAACAGTTTTAAACAGTTGTAAAAACCCACTTCTTCCAGACAGAATAGTTCCTGTAGATTCAGACTTACTCATCACCAATCTTTTGTTGTGTCTCGTGGGTTTCATAACCACGTCTGTATAACAATTCAATAATGATGAGACAGGAGACAGGAGACAGGAATCAGTTCAACCATTTATCTGGAACGTGATCATCTCAACACATACAAACCCCCATGATGCTCTGCAGCACAACCCCAATATACAACAAATACATACATAAGTAAATGGACACAAAACAAAACTCATAGAGGAATTTAAATGTTCAGTTGTAGAAAGTAGGGCCATGGGATAGGGTCAGAAAGGTCAGTATGTTTGATAACTGGTTACAGAGGTGACATAACAAGCATAAGGTCCATTATAACACAGTGAAGTAGAGGTGGGAGCTAAAAGCAGACATGGACAGTGAGACGGTGTGAGGAGGTCAGGGGTGAAACACTAGATCAGGACAGGTAGGGGGGTATGATGAACACATGACATCTGTCTGTGACACAGGTGAGAGCTCCAGCCTCTAGCCCAGCCAGACTAGAAAACACTCATCTGAAATTGGACAATAAACTACAGTTTGTAATGAAATACAGGAATGTGTCTTTACCGGTTACTGCCACATCACTGAGCTTTCTACATCTGAATGAGTTTTCTACAGAGATGAAGCACAGTGGTCAAACAGCAGTGTTGACACTGTGACTATGGTGGGGCTGTTAAGCATGAAACACACTGAGAATCTCACTGCCGATATACTGCCGATGAGTACTTACTTTACATTACTGACTTTATTGTCCCCATGGGGACATTTTGTTGCACTATCATGCACATTTTTAAAGTGGCGTTTATACAGTAGACAACAAATTGACAATACAAAATTCATAACAGTTACATACAGTATATATCAATGAAAGAGACTAGCCTGCTGGCCTTACTGGTGGATAGGAACATTAGCCCAAGCTGTTTAGGAGGGATATCACACCTGGCACAAATGTTTGTCTAGTTCTGTTTTTCCTGCCGGGGGGTGCCCTATACCTGCACCCAGAGGGGAGTAGTTCAAAGTTCAGGTACGGGGGTGGCTTGGGTCTAAAATGTTTTTGTGAGCCTTGCTGAGGGCTCTGAACTTAAAGATCTCATCACCTTGCTTGCTGTGGTGATAATCCTTCTCAGCATATTTTTCTGTCTGACAGTGGCATTGCCAAACCAACAAACAATGCAAAAAGTTTAAATACTAAGATTTGTAAAACACAGTCAGTATAGTACAGTTAACATTAAAAGATCCCAGCTTTTTGAGAAAGTACAGTCTCTGTTGACTCTTTTTGTAAATCAGGTCTGTAGATTTACTCTACTGAAGCTTATTGTCTAAGTGGACAGTCAGATATTTGTATTCCTCTACAATCTCTATGTTCTGACCTCTGATAGATGTTGCAGAGGTGGGTGTTGTTCGCTTCCTGAAGTCTATCTACGCACATCTCTTTGATCTTGTTGGTATTGAGGACCAAGTGTGATTCATCACACCATCCTACAAAGTCATTTAGTACTGGGCCATGACAGAGGGAGGCCGTTCCTTCTCTTGCTAGAACAAAAATGGTACCTGCTGCGTGCCGACCCAGTAGCAACGAACCTACCGATTCTACTTGTAGAATAGCAATGCTTGTCAGTGGCCAATAACTTGACTTTGAGCCAGTCAGAGAGCACGAAACCCCATGTGGGGGAGCCAGCAATTATTTATTTTTAAAGAGGGCATTTTCTGCGTACATCCACAGATGAGCCAGTCACACTTCATATGCAATGTAGGCTATGGGATGGTAGCTAGATAAGTGCACAGACTTAATGCACGCAACACTAAATACTTCCTCCAAGACAGCTAACCACTGTAGTTAGTATTGCCATTATAATTAAATCACAATGGATTAGATAGTTTCCATTAAACAGCTGCCTGTGTTAGCTGCCTAGTTAGTGCAATGTCCTTAGCTAGCTAGCTATGTTGTGCTAGCTAGCGAATATGCTAACATTAACTAGTTAGCTAAACATTTGGCTATGGGCTGGCACTGGCAATATGGGATTATGGAGAGTGCCTTAAATTGTTTCTTCATCATCTCCTCTGCATTTTTGTAGCCATTTGCTACAGCCTGTCAACTATGCCTCTGCCTATCCCTGTTCTCTCCTCTCTGCACAGGCTACACAAACGCACCACACCGCGTGGCTGCTGCCTCTCTAACCTGGTGGTCCCTGCACGCACCCCACACCTGGAGTTCCAGGTCGCAGGCAGCCTCTGGAACTGCCGTTCTGCTGCCAACAAAGCTGACTTCATCCCAGCCTATGCCAACCTCCAGTCCCTCGACTTCCTGGCGCTGACGGAAACATGGATCACCACTGAAAACACTGCTACTCCTACTGCTCTCTCCTCGTCTGACCATGTGTTCTCGCATACCCCGAGAGCATCTGGTCAGAGGGGTGGTGGTACAGGAATCCTCATCTCTCCCAAGTGGACATTCTCAATTTTTCCACTAACCCATCTGTCTATCTCCTCATTTGAATTCCATGCTGTCACAGTCACTAGCCCATTTAAGCTTAATGTCCTTGTCATCTATCGCCCTCCAGGTTCCCTTGGAGAGTTCATCAATGAGCTTGACGCCTTGATAAGTTCCTTTCCTGAGGATGGCTCACCCCTCACAGTTTTGGGGGATTTCAACCTCCCTATGTCCACATTTGACTCATTTCTCTCTGCCTCCTTCTTTCCACTCCTCTCCTCTTTTGACCTCACCCTCTCACCGTCCCCCCCTACTCACAAGGCAGGCAATACGCTTGACCTCATCTTCACTAGATGCTGCTCCTCTACTAATCTCACTGCAACTCCCCTCCATGTCTCCGACCACTACTTTGTTTCCTTTTCTCTCTCGCTCTCCTCCCACACTACTCACTCTGCCCCTACACAGATGGTAATGCGCCGCCGCAACCTTCGCTCTCTCTCTCCCACTACTCTCTCCTCTTCCATCCTATCATCTCTTCCCTCTGCTCAATCCTTCTCCCTCCAATCTCCTGATTCTGCCTCCTCAACCCTCCTCTCCTCCCTTTCTGCATCCTTTGACTCTCTGTGTCCCCTATCCTCCCGGCCGGCTCGGTCCTCCCCTCCAGCTCCGTGGCTTGATGACTCATTGCGAGCTCACAGAACTGAGCTCCGGGCAGCGGAGCGGAAATGGAAGAAAACTAAACTCCCTGCCGACCTGGCATCTTTTCACTCCCTCCTCTCTACATTTTCTTCATCTGTTTCTGCTGCTAAGGCCACCTTCTACCACTCTAAATTCCAAGCATCTGCCTCTAACCCTAGGAAGCTCTTTGCCACATTTTCCTCCCTCCTGAATCCTCCCCCCCCCCCCCCCTCCTCTCTCTCTGTGGATGACTTCGTCAACCACTTTGAAAAGAAGGTTGACGACATCCGATCCTCGTTTGTTAAGTCTATTGACACTGCTGGTCCTGCTCACACTGCCCTACCCTATGCTTTGACTTCTTTCTCCCCTCTCTCTCCAGATAAAATCCTGCGACTTGTGACTGCAGGCCGCCCAACAACCTGCCCGCTTGACCCCATCCCCTCCTCCCTTCTCCAGACCATCTCCGGTGACCTTCTCCCCTACCTCACCTCGCTGATCAACTCATCCTTGACCGCTGGCCATGTCCCTTCCGTCTTCAAGAGAGCGAGAGTTGCTCCCCTTCTCAAAAAACCAACACTCGACCCCACTGATGTCAACAACTACAGACCAGTATCCCTTCTTTCTTTTCTTTCCAAAACTATTGAGCGTGCCGTCTTTAGCCAACTCTCTTGCTATCTCTCTCAGAATGACCTTCTTGATCCAAACCAATCAGGTTTCAGGACTGGTCATTCAACTGAGACTGCTCTTCTCTGTGTCACGGAGACTCTCCGCACTGCTAAAGCTAACTCTCTCTCCTCTGCTCTTGTCCTTCTAGACCTGTCTGCTGCCTTTGATACTGTGAACCATCAGATCCTCCTCTCCACCCTCTCCGAGCTGGGCATCTCCGGCGCGGCTCACTCCTGGATTGCGTCCTACCTGACCGGTCGCTCCTACCAAGTGGCGTGGCGAGAAGCTGTCTCCGCACCACGTGCTCTCACCACTGGTGTCCCCCAGGGCTCAGTTCTAGGCCCTCTCCTTTTCTCCCTATACACCAAGTCACTTGGCTCTGTCATATCCTCACACGGCCTCTCCTATCATTGCTACGCTGACGATACACAACTAATCTTCTCCTTTCCCCCTTCTGATAACCAGGTGGCGAATCGCATCTCTGCATGTCTGGCAGACATATCAGTATGGATGACGGATCACCACCTCAAGCTGAACCCTGGCAAGACGGAGCTGCTCTTCCTCCCGGGGAAGGACTGCCCGTTCCATGATCTCGCCATCACGGTTGACAACTCCGTTGTGTCCTCCTCCCAGAGTGCGAAGAGCCTTGGCGTGACCCTGGACAACACCCTGTCGTTCTCCGCTAACATCAAGGCGGTGACCCGCTCCTGCAGGTTCATGCTCTACAACATTCGGAGAGTACGACCCTGCCTTACACAGGAAGCGGCACAGGTCCTAATCCAGGCACTTGTCATCTCCCGTCTGGATTACTGCAACTCGCTGTTGGCTGGCCTCCCTGCATGTGCCATTAAACCCCTACAACTCATCCAGAATGCCGCAGCCCGTCTGGTGTTCAACCTTCCCAAGTTCTCTCACGTCACCCCCCTCCTCCGCACACTCCACTGGCTTCCAGTTGAAGCTCGCATCCGTTACAAGACCATGGTGCTTGCCTTTGGAGCAGCGAGGGGAACGGCACCTCTGTACCTTCGGGCTCTGATCAGTCCCTACACCCAAACGAGGGCATTGCGTTCATCCACCTCTGGCCTGCTGGCTCCCCTTCCTCTGCGGAAGCATAGTTCCCGCTCAGCCCAGTCAAAACTGTTCGCTGCTCTGGCACCCCAATGGTGGAACAAGCTCCCTCACGACGCCAGGACAGCGGAGTCACTCACCACCTTCCGGAGACATTTGAAACCCCACCTCTTTAAGGAATACCTGGGATAGGATAAAGCAATCCTTCTACCCCCCCCCCCCACACACACAGCGGAGTCGCTCACCACCTTCCGGAGACATTTGAAACCCCACCTCTTTAAGGAATACCTGGGATAGGATCAAGTAATCCTTCTACCCCCCCCCCCCCCCCCCCCCCACACACAGCGGAGTCGCTCACCACCTTCCGGAGACATTTGAAACCCCACCTCTTTAAGGAATACCTGGGATAGGATAAAGTAATCCTTCTACCCCCCCCCCCCCCCCAAAAAAAATAATAATAAAAAAAATAAAAAATAAAAAATTTGTAAAGTGGTTATCCCACTGGCTATAGGGTGAATGCATCAATTTGTGAGTCGCTCTGGACTAGAGCGTCTGCTAAATGATGTAAATGTGCCCTTGAGCAAGGCACTTAACCCTAATTGCTCCTGTAAGTCGCTCTGGATAAGAGCGTCTGCTAAATGACTAAAATGTAAATGTAAAATGTAAATGTCTTGCTAGGTAGTTATCTAGTAGTGGCCATCTGGCTAGTATCAACAAGGGCTTTGTACAAAATAACGACATTAGTGCAGATAACTTGGAATCTAGACCATAAGCAATACGCACATATATGCATTGCCAAACAACGCTACTACCACCTTCTGGTTTGGAGTATTTTAACAAGGCTGAGTGGCTGACGACTTCCAAGGTCTTTGCTGTGTGAACAAATACAGTGTGAATACATTAGTGAATACATAAAATATGTATTCACTAACTGTAAGTCGCTCTGGATAAGAGCGTCTGCTAAATGACTAAAATGTAAATGTAAATGAACACATAAGAGATTGACTGCCGACACTGTTCAGAGGTGCTAAGTACTAAATAAAGGTGAAATAAAAATAAATAAAAAACTGTCGGCAGGCAAACGTTTGACAATCCAACCGGTGTGTCTGAGCTTTTAGAGGAGGGGAGACACCCTTCTGTGCGTCTGTCACAGCTGAAGACTAACACAGAGGAAGAGGGCTGTTGGTCTGAGAGGAGGAGTGAAAAGGAAGGTAGTGGGAGAGATCAGGGCCTAAAGTGCTTAACAGTCCAGAGAGAGGAGTGTGAGAAAGCCATCAAGGAGACCACACCTCTGTTAAAATGAAGAAGCACCAGTAACTACAACCACAACCCCCTCTGCTTCCTCCCCTGGCCCCTCTCTACTATCCCCTCATTACCACTGGTGGTCCTGGAGGTAGAGCTCAGTGTTGCCAGATTGGGTAGTTTCACACCTAAAAGAAATGCGATGCAAGAAACATACAAATCCCGCCCACCCAGCTCACAGAGAAATCTGTTAAAATGTGGCTACTTTTTAGTGGATTGGGCAGGATTTTGGTTCTGATTGTGCTAGAAAGTGGCAATAGAATCTGGCAACACTGGTAGAGCTATACCGGCCTTGGGGTGGGGAAGAAAGCCTCCGAGCAGCCTCCAAGTATGCTTTTATATTTTCCTTTAAGTGGAAAACATCAGATTTGTTCATGTTTAGCCTCTGGAAGACTATACATAGACTGAAAACTCAGAATGGATCCTGCTGAACAACTAGCAGTGAGTAATGATAGGATGTGTTGTCACGGTTTCGGCCGAGACTGCTCCTCCTCCTGGTTCGGGCAGGCTTCGGCGTTCGCCGTCCCCGGAGTACTAGCTGCCACCGCTCTATGTTTTCGTTATTTGATTGCTTTTGTCTGTCTGTTACACCTGTGTCCATTTGTGTGTTGATTACGTGTCGTATAAGTTCCTTGTTTTGCACTAGTATGATTGTGTTTTGTTTTCACTGTCATGCTGTTCGGAGCTACGTGTTTGCACTCTGTTTGTTTTGTGTTTAGTGTTTACGCGTGTATGCGTAATTCTCCCTCGCCTCTTGTTTTGTCGAGGTCGTGTTACTTTTGGACATTTGACTTTGGATTATTAAAGTCTGTTGGACTTAACCTCTGTGTCCTGCGCCTGACTCCTCCACCACATCCACATCGGTTCCCTCCTGACAGAACAACACACCAACATGGAGTCAGCAGGAACAGCGGCGGCACCCGAATCCCTGGAAGACCGGATCAACTACCAGGACACCATGATCCGGCAACTCGGGGCCGCCATGGAGGATGTGTCCAACACTCTGCGCCGATTGGTGAATCGAGAGGTGCCCACGCACTCTTACAACATCCCATCACCAACGGCCAGTCCTCCTCTCTCAGCACCGGAACCCAGTGGCATTCGGCTCTCGCTCCCGAGGGCATATGACGGTTCTGCAGCCGGGTGTCAGGGATTTCTCCTGCAGGTGGAACTTTACCTGGCCACCATACACCCGGCGCCCTCGGGATACGAGAGCGTCTCCGCCCTCATCTCCTGTCTATCCGGCAAGGCGTTGGAGTGGGCCAACGCCGAATGGAGGGGAATAGACGCCGCAACCATCACCTACGCGGAGTTCTTACGCGGAGAGCGTCTGTTCCACCTCCGACAGGAGAAGAGGAGCGCACAAGAGTTCGCACAGGAGTTCCGGACACTAGCAGCGGATGCGGGGTGGAATGAGAGGGCCCTCATCGACCACTACCGGTGTAGCCTACGAGAGGACGTTCGTCGTGAGCGGGCCTGCAGGGACACCAACCTGTCGTTCGACCAGTTGGTGGACATTTCCATCCGTCTAGACACCCTGCTGGCTACCCGTGGACGTCCCGAGTGGGGGTCGTCCATTCCGCCCTCCAGCACCTCCGGGCCGATTCCTATGGTGCTCGGGGGTGCTGGCGCTAGAGAGAGGAGGAGAGGTAACCCGAGGGTCTCCTGGGAGAGGTGACAACAGGCCACGCACTGGGGAGTCATTTCAGGTGAGCTGGCGCCCCACTTACCCAGAGCTTTCTGTTGGTCACATGAGTATTCCTGTGAGATTTCCACAGGTGGCACCTCATTCCCAGCATAAGGCGCTAGTAGATTCAGGCGCAGCTGGGAACTTTATTGATCGGGCATTTTGTTGTAGGTTAGGAATTCCCCTTCGGCCGGTAGAAGCTCCATTTCCTGTCCACGCATTAGACAGCCGGCCGTTGGGGTCGGGCCTGATCAGGGAGGTCACAGCACCACTGACGATGACGACGCAGGGGGGTTATGAGGAGATCATTCAGTTTTATCTGATTGACTCTCCTGCGTACCCCGTGGTGTTGGGCCTTCCCTGGTTAAGCACCCATGATCCTACCATAGCGTGGCAACAGAGAGCTCTTATGGAGTGTCTGCCCAGTGTGTAGGGAGATGTTTAGGTGTTTCCGTAGGGGCGACCTCGGTAGAGAGTCCGAACCAAGTGCCCGCACTGCGCATTCCCCCTGAGTATGAGGATTTAGCACTTGTGTTTAGCAAATCGAGGGCAACACGGCTACCTCCTCATAGACAGGGGGACTGTGCGATAAATCTCCAAACAGGAGCGGCTCTGCCACGGAGTCGTGTGTATCCCCTGTCTCAAGAGGAGACAGCGGCTATGGAGACTTACATAGCCGAGTCCTTGGCACAGGGATACATACGGTCCTCCACATACGGTCCTCCACAAAGTTTCTTCTTTGTGAAGAAGAAGGACGGGGGATTGCGCCCGTGTATTGATTACCGTAGTCTCAATCAGATCACAGTTAAATACAGTTACCCACTTCCACTGATTGCGACGATGACGGAATCGTTACGCGGAGCGCGGTTCTTCACAAAGTTGGATCTCAGGAGCGCGTATAATCTGGTGCGCATTAGGGAGGGGGATGAATGGAAAACAGCATTTAGCACCACCTCGGGTCATTACGAGTATCTCGTCATGCCATACGGGTTAATGAATGCTCCTTCAGTCTTCCAATCCTTTGTTGACGAGATTCTCCGGGACATGCATGGGCAGGGTGTAGTAGTTTACATCGACGACATCCTAGTGTATTCTTCTACACGAGCCGAGCATGTAGCCCAGGTGCGCCGAGTGTTGAGAAGACTGTTGGAGCATGACTTGTATGTCAAGGCAGAGAAATGCCTGTTCTTCCAGGAGTCCGTCTCCTTTTTGGGTTATCGGTTGTCCGCGTCTGGTGTGGAGATAGAGGTAGACCGGGTATCGGCCGTGCGTAATTGGCAAACTCCAACAACGGTAAAAGAGGTGCAGCAGTTCTTGGGTTTTGCTAATTACTACCGGAGGTTTATTCTGGGTTTTGGACAGGTTGCAGCTCCCATTACGTCCCTGCTAAAGGGGGGTCCGGTTCGTTTGCAGTGGTCGGCTGAGGCGGACAGGGCATTTGTCAAACTAAAGAACCTGTTCACCTCGGCTCCTGTGCTGGCGCATCCGGATCCCTCTTTGCCATTCCAAGTAGAGGTAGACGCGTCCGAGACCGGTATTGGGGCAGTTCTGTCACAGCGGTCCGGCACGCCACCTAAACTCCGCCCCTGTGCGTTCTACTCCAAGAAGCTCAGCTCGGTGGAGCGCAACTATGATGTTGGGGACAGGGAGCTGTTAGCCATAGTCCAGGCCCTAAAGGTGTGGAGGCATTGGCTTGAGGGGGCTCAACACCCTTTCCTCATTCTGACTGATCACCGTAACCTGGAGTACATCCGGGCAGCTAGGAGATTGAACCCTCGTCAGGCTAGGTGGAACATGTTCCTAACCCGGTTTATTTTTAAGATCACATACATCCCTGGGTCCCAGAATGGTAAGGCAGACGCCCTGTCCCGGCGGTATGACACAGAGGAGAGGTCCAACGAGCCAACTTCCATATTGCCGGAGTCTTGCTTGGTGGCTCCGGTGGTATGGGAGGTCGATGCGGAAATCGAGCGGGCACTGCGTACCGACCCTACTCACCCCGAGTGTCCTGTGGGGCGGACGTACGTGCCGCTCGAGATTCGTGATCGTCTTATTTATTGGGCTCATACATCACCCTCCTCTGGACATCCAGGTATTGGCCGGACCGTGCACTGTCTTAGCATGAAATACTGGTGGCCCACGTTAGCTAGGGATGTGAGGGTTTATGTCTCCTCCTGCTCGGTGTGTGCCCAGTGTAAGGCGCCTAGACATTTGCCCAGGGGTAAGCTACATCCCGTTCCACAACGACCATGGTCCCACCTATCGGTGGATTTCGTAACCGACCTACCCCCCTCCCAGGGGAATACCACCATTTTGGTCGTTGTGGATCGGTTTTCCAAGGCCTGTCGTCTCCTTCCCATGCCGGGTCTCCCTACTGCCCTACAAACCGCTGAGGCCCTATTTACCCATGTGTTCCGGCACTATGGGGTCCCCGAGGATATAGTGTCTGACCGAGGTCCCCAGTTCACCTCCCGAGTTTGGGGGGCGTTCATGGAACGGTTGGGGGTCTCGGTAAGCCTTACCTCGGGGTATCACCCAGAGAGCAATGGGCAGGTGGAACGTGTCAACCAGGATGTGGGTAGGTTTTTGAGGTCCTATTGCCGGGACCGGCCGGAGGAGTGGTCTAGGTTCATTCCCTGGGCAGAGATGGCCCAGAACTCTCTCCGCCACTCCTCCACCAATTTAACACCTTTCCAGTGTGTTTTAGGTTATCAGCCGGTCCTGGCACCATGGCACGAGAGCCAGATCGAGGCCCCTGCGGTGGACGAGTGGATTCGGCGCTCGGAGGAGACGTGGGACGCTGCCCATGTCCATCTACAGCGTGCCATCCGTCAACAAAAGGCGAGCGCCGATCGCCACCGCAGTGAGGGACCGGTATACGCACCGGGAGATCGAGTCTGGCTCTCGACTCGAAACCTGCCCCTCCGCCTGCCCTGCCGGAAGCTGGGTCGGCGGTTTGTGGGGCCCTTCAAAGTCCTGAGAAGATTGAACGAGGTGTGTTACAGGTTACAACTGCCTATAGAGTATAAAAATATTAACCCCTCGTTCCATGTGTCTCTTCTCAGGCCGGTGGTAGCTGGCCCACTCCAAGAAGATGAGATAGGAGAGACCCCTCCGCCCCCTTTGGACATCGAGGAGCCCCGGCGTACAGAGTCCGGACCATCTTGGACTCGAGGCGCCGGATGAGTGGTCTCCAGTATCTCGTGGAGTGGGAGGGGTACGGTCCGGAGGAACGGTGCTGGGTGCCCAGGAGGGACATAATCGATCCATCCCTCCTGACTGAGTTTCACCGTGGGCATCCCACGCGCCCGGGTCCGCGTCCTCCTGGCCGTCCCCGAGGCCGGGGTCGGCGCACGGCTGGAGCCGCGCGTCAAGGGGGGGGGTACTGTCACGGTTTCGGCCGAGACTGCTCCTCCTCCTGGTTCGGGCAGGCTTCGGCGTTCGCCGTCCCCGGAGTACTAGCTGCCACCGCTCTATGTTTTCGTTATTTGATTGCTTTTGTCTGTCTGTTACACCTGTGTCCATTTGTGTGTTGATTACGTGTCGTATAAGTTCCTTGTTTTGCACTAGTATGATTGTGTGTTGTTTTCACTGTCATGCTGTTCGGAGCTACGTGTTTGCACTCTGTTTGTTTTGTGTTTAGTGTTTACGCGTGTATGCGTAATTCTCCCTCGCCTCTTGTTTTGTCGAGGTCGTGTTACTTTTGGACATTTGACTTTGGATTATTAAAGTCTGTTGGACTTAACCTCTGTGTCCTGCGCCTGACTCCTCCACCACATCCACATCGGTTCCCTCCTGACATGTGTCAACAGAACACTGAGGGATAGAGAGCAACTGGACATGCCTAGCTCTGGAACACAGTCCTAGTGGTGCTAGGCTTCTTCACTGGTTTATTTAGCTCTTAATGAAAGAAGAGAGAAGACAACGGAGGGAAAGACAAACAGAGAGGAAAGAGAAGGGGAAGCTGCTGGTACTTTGGGAGACGATGATGAGTTTGCTGAGGTGCCAAGATAATTCACTGTAGAACAGTAGAGGACTCCCACATACTCCCGCATAACTGACAGATCTCTGCTGCTAAGAGAGGCCCACACTCTCATACAGAGAGTACACACATAGAGCGTGATTTACCCTTTGGAGTCATGCACCGTATACCCTGACTGCACATGTACATATGCACGCACGCACACACACACGCACACACACAGACAGAACTGATTTACTGGCTCCCTGAAGGCCTGATAAAACACTGTCTGCATGACCTCACTTCCTGTTGCTGCAGCCAGCGGGAGGATGGATAGACATTAACCCGCTGAGTGGTAGAGGAGATGAGGACACATACACACACATTTCCACTCAGGGTGTTTTACTGGCTGGGAATCTGCCCCCCTGACCTTTCCCGTGTCATGCTTTAGGGGAGATGGTCTGATCCTGACCTGTGACCCCCACATTGGCCCTCGAACAAATTCAATCAATTTGTCCTTGGGGGTTAATAATGTTTTCCATCCTATCTATCTATATACAAGTTATAAAACTGAACCTCAACTCTCAGTCTCAATTACAGTTCCAGCAAGTTTAAGAGTGATGTCTGACGTGATGACATCATGAGGTTTTCCAACTTCTATCCCTCGTCGCTTAAATCATCCTTCAATTTGAATTCATCTTAAATAATTGTTTGCCCGCTGATGTATGCCTTTAAATTATAGTATGGCTATATAGGAAATGCCTTTTTGGAAGTGAACCCCATCACTCAAGCTTGTGGCGTAAAGCGAGTTTTAGAAGATACATTTTCAGTGGACAACTTTCTTCTTTAATCGGTGCAATGTGCCGAGGAGTGAGGAAATACCTGGCCACAATTCCTGGCAAGCCCTGGGAGAATCTACTTCCATATGGACCATGACTTCAGATCAGTCCTTAGCAAAGCTGCACTGTTGAAAATGGTCAGACGGTAATTACTACGAATGGCTTCTTCAAACAGGTAAGATGACAGAGGTACCGGGAGTCCAAGGCCAGACTCAGCGAGATGACGGAGCACGTGGCACCCTATTCACATTGAACTACTTTTGACCAGTGCATTATATAGAGAATAGGGGGTTGTAGGAGCTATTCATCATGTTTGTGTTCTATTGATTTAATCCCTATATTTACCTGTTTAGCACCTGACTGCCCCGCTGATTTACATTTCCCCCCCATTGAATATATAAAAGGCTGCCAGGTGAATGAGAAAATTAGCTGCAATTTTTAAAGGAACCGGTTGACTTTGTCTTTTAGCTAGCTAGGTCTTTTAAATTTGCAAAAATAAAAATAAAAAGACACAATTGATGAAGGACGATGATTATGAAGACTAAATACATAAAATGTAAATGTTTGAGGACAGGGTTTTGTTCTTTCTGGATTCCACTAGAATGACGCTATTAGAGATCTCGCACATGAAGCCCTACCTAGACTGCAAGTGCCGGCATTTTTTCCTCTGGTCTAAAATAAAATATCGCAATGCCCCAGGGCAGTGATTGGGGACATTGCCCTGTGTAGGGTGGCGTCTTTCGGATGGGATGTTAAATGGGTGTCCTGACTCTCTGTGGTCTCTAAAGATCCCATGGCACTTATTGTAAGAGTAGGGGTGTTAACCCCAGTGTCCTGGCTAAATTCCCAATCTGGACCCTCATACAATCATGGACACCTAATTAATATTACTATGCCATTTAGCAGACGCTTTTATCCAAAGCGACTTACAGTCATGCGTGCATACATTTTTTTGTGTATGGGTGGTCCCGGGGACAGTGGCGGCTCCTGAAAAAATTCTCAGGAGGGGCAATTTTTCTGATGATTTAGGTGACCTACACACATTTAAAAAAAGATATGTCCAGCAACAACATGAAGACAGGGGCAGCATATAAGTCAATACCAGAAGCATTTATTGACTGATCTGGGGAGATGGATTCCAGTTTCTGTGACAGATTATAAATAATCTCTGATGCCTTTGTTATATTAGCTTTTGGTTGAATGTACTGTCGTAGTAAATATATAATGTTATAGCTTGGTCTGACTAAAATCTTGTGCATGACCCATTTTGTGTTGGGCGTTTGTTTTCAATCAATGCTGTTCCTATCCTATAACAATGGACAAAAGAGTCCTATCTTGTCAGCCTTGTCAGCAGGTGGCCAAGGACAACACCCACGCCATAGGTCTCTCAGTTCTTCCAACTCACGAGTTCTTGCTCTGAGGACACACACACACACACACACACACACACACACACACACACACACACACACACACACACATCATCACTGATAACACACACACACACACACATCATCACTGTTAAACACACACACACACACACACACAAAAATCCCCTCTCTTTAGGCTGAACATTTGAAGACAGAGAACCCGACTCAGAGCCAATGCAACAGTGGAGGGGATCTCGCCCAACTCATCAGGACCAATCAGAAGATCAGAACTACTAGATTCAACCTACATCATTTATTGTATAAAATGTCTGCACACAATGTTTTCGGGGCTCTCTTCTCCCTAAGAGTTTGACGAACGAGTCCGTGCACGCGATTCCAGATATCTTTACCTCTTAATAAACTGCCTTTATTATACCATATCCACCCTGTCCAAAGTCTCTACTTGGTCTCAGTTCTCCAGTAAACTTGTGATTATCAACAGTACACAACGGTAACAAACAATTGGGGGAACTCACGGGGCAGATAGTAAGGTCGCAATGACACAGAAAGCAGTTCAATGTCGGGGTACAGAGTCGCTCTCTTACCAGGATCGCGGTCCGCTCTGACCAGGGTGAAGCCGGCCGGCTCCACTTCTCTGTCCGGGACTCTGTCATCCAGCCAAGTTGTATTGGATTCCGCTGCCAGCAGCGTTTTCATTATTTAGTCCGTTCGTAGCGGGTATGTACACGATCAACAAGATCAGTCCAAAACCCAACACTGGAAATCCATGGTTGGCAGAATGTTTGTAAACTAAGTCTACAAATTAAAAACATAAAATAACGCCACACTGCAGGTCGCAACAGAGACGCTGCTAGCCGCTATTGTCTTAGTTACGTTCATGGTTACGTCACGTATGACGAAAGCGCGTAAGTGCAAGCCCACAGACACCCATAGAGAATGTATTGAAAGCTTTGAAATTTGAAAAAATTTGATTTTACATGACAGGCTATGAGAGACTTCTGGGCGATTTTCAACCTGACTGAAATCGCCCCAAAAACGGGCGGGGCCATTTGAAGCACGACTTTAGCCTGATTTGACATTTAGTGGCTGGCAGATCAGACGTGAACACTGATAACTACTTTTGCCGTGATATAATTGATTAGAAAAAAAATCCCTTCCTTTTCCCGTTTGGCAGTGCGTCGCCCATATCGCCCTATTGAACAGGCCGTCCCTGCCCGGGGATCGAACCCACTACCTTGGCGTTACAAGCGCTGTGCTCTACCAGCTGAGCTACAGAGGACTACATCCCCTGCTTCCAATTGGCTCATTCATCCCGCCTCCTCTCCCCTGTAACTATTCCCCAAGTCGTTGCTGTAAATTAGAATGTGTTCTCAGTCAACTTACCTGGTTGTCACAAGCTGGGCTAGAACTCCGGTCTCAGATGTGGAGAGCTGGGGGTTCTACCCCTTAGCCACAGAGGAGGTATAGTTGGACCCAAATGAAACACCCAAGGCAATACTCCAGGTAAGTAGATTTAATGTAACAAAAAGGTTCTTTGCACTTCAAAAATAGTCCAACAAAAGTTCTTCTCAGAAAGAGGTATATTAACAGAGGTAGAGTAACAAAACAGGAGGCAAAACAAAATAACTCCACGAGGGGAGAAAAACAAACTAAAGATAACTTAGAAAAGCTTACTTGGAAAGACACGGTGGGACAAAGCAGGAGACACATAGCCAGGACTCAATAACCAAGTGAGGAACAGGGGAAAAAACACAGCTAAAATACTCTAGGGGAAACAAGGCACAGGTGACCTGGATCAAGCTAATAAGGACACACGAGGAAGAACTAAGGCAGAGGGGAACACAGATGACCTCTAGAGGCCCGGAGACAAACAGGAGGCAGGAAGCTGACAGGACCCCCTCCTCTAGGAACGACTCCTGACGTTCCTTCCAGAACACCCTGGCCTCAGGGTGCGAAACTCTCGGATCAAACCTGGGTCCAGGATGTCCTTGGCTGGAACCCAGGAGCGCTCCTCTGGCCCGTAGCCCTCCCAGTCCACCAGATACTGCAGAGAGTTCTGGACCCTCCGGGAGTCCAGTATCCGGCGGACTGTGTAGGCTGGCTGGCCGTCAATGATCCTGGGAGGTGGCGGGGGTCTGCGTGGGGGGGCAAAGGGAGAAGACAAGACAGGTTTAAGTAGTGAAACATGGAAAGTGGGGTTAATTCTAAGGGAGCGAGGAGAACCAAACGATACGAAACAGGGTTAACCTTTCTTGCTATGCGGAAAGGGCCGATGTATTTCTGGGAAAGCTTCTTGGATTCGACCCGGAGGGGCAGGTTCTTAGTGGCCAACCAAACTCTCTGACCAGCTCGGAAACTAGGGGCCGTCCGGCGGCGGCGATTAGCCTGACTTTGGTATCTCTGGGAGGTCCGAAGGAGGGTACGCCTGGCCTTCTTCCAGGTCCGCCTACAGCGTTGGACAAAGCGCTGGGCCGAGGGAACACCAACTTGCGCCTCTTCCTCTGGAAATAATGGAGGGGTGTAACCGAACTGGCATTCGAAGGGGGACAATCCGGTGGCTGAGGACTGGAGGGTGTTGTGGGCATATTCAGCCCAAATGATATAGGTGGCCCAAGACGTGGGATTACTGGCCGCCATACACCGCAGGATGGTCTCCAGATCCTGATTAATCCGTTCCGTTTGGCCATTAGACTCTGGATGGAACCCCGACGATAGGCTGGCTGTGGACCCAATAAGCCTGCAGAAGGCCCCCCAAAACCGGGACGAGAATTGGGGACCTCGGTCGGAGACCACGTCCAGGGGAATACCAAATATCCGGAAGACATGGTTCATGAGGAGCTCAGCAGTCTCCTTAGCCGAGGGCAGCTTGGGCAGGGGAATAAACCGGGCAGCCTTAGAGAACCGGTCTACCACCACTAGGATGACGGTGTTGCCCTGGGATGGAGGAAGTCCCGTAACAAAGTCCAGAGAAAGGTGTGACCATGGCCTTCGAGGAACAGGTAAGGGATGGAGCAGTCCCTGGGGTCGCTGGCGTGTCGACTTTCCCTGGTTGCACACAGGGCAGGCCTCAACATAGACCTGCACGTCCTTCTTGATGGACGGCCACCAAAACCGCCGTCGGAGGAATTTCAGTGTGCGAGCACTGCCTGGATGGCATGTCAAGGGCGACTCATGACCCCACTGCAAGACGCGGGCCCGAACAGAGAGAGGAACGTACAGGCGACCGGCAGGACCACCGCCTGGATCGGGCTCATGGACAAGGGCCTCTCGTACCCCTCTTTCTAGTTCCCACTGAAGAGGTGCGACGATCCTAGACCTCGGAATAATCGATGCCAAGGGCTTCTCTTGTACCTCGGGAGAATAGGCTCGAGACAGGGCATCCGGCTTGACGTTCTTGGTGCCAGGTCGGTAAGACAGGAGGAACTGGAATCGATTAAAGAAAAGGGACCATCGTGCTTGCCGAGGGTTCATCCGCTTAGCCTGTTGGAGATATTCCAGGTTCTTGTGGTCTGTGAGAACCTGGAAAGGATGCTGAGCCCCCTCAAGCCAATGGCGCCACTCTTCCAAGGCCAGCTTAACCGCAAGCAACTCTCGATCCCCCACGTGGTAGTTGCGCTCGGCCTCAGACAGGCGGCGAGACATGAAGGCACAAGGGTGTAATCTCCCATCCTCACCCCTCTGTGACAGGACGGCTCCCACCCCCACCTCTGAGGCGTCCACCTCCACCACGAAAGGTCTTTCTGGGTCAGGGATCACCAGAATCGGAGCAGAAGTGAAGCGGCGCTTGAGATCCTCGAAGGCCCCTGCTGCTTCCGGACCCCAGTGAATCTTGGTCCCTCCTCCCTTGGTAAGCGTCGTCAAAGGGGCTACCACAGAGCTGAAATTCTTAATGAACTTCCGATAGAAGTTAGAAAAGCCAATGAACCGTTGAACCTCCTTGACCGTGGCAGGTGTGGGCCAGCTGTGGACCGCGTTGACCTTCTTGGGATCCATCTCTAGGTGGCCGGGAGTGACAATAAACCCGAGAAACTGAGTCTGAGAAACATGAAACTCACACTTCTCAGGTTTAACGTAGAGGTGATTGTCAAGGAGCCTCTGGAGAACCCTGCTAACATGCCCCTCATGCTCCTTCAGTGACCTCGAGAAGATGAGGATGTCGTCCAGGTACACGAAGACGAACAGATTAAGCATATCCCGGAGAACATCATTAATCAGGGCTTGGAATACTGCGGGAGCATTGGTGAGCCCGAACGGCATCACCCGATATTCATAGTGCCCCGTGGGCGTTTTGAACGCCGTCTTCCATTCGTCCCCTTGCCGGATCCGCACGAGATGGTAAGCATTGCGGAGATCCAGTTTAGTAAAAATGGAAGCCCCTTGAAGCAGCTCAAAAGCAGTGGCCATGAGAGGAAGGGGGTATCGATTCCGAACCGTGATCTTGTTGAGTCCCCGGTAATCAACACAAGGCCTAAGACCCCCGTCTTTCTTTTCAACAAAAAAGAAGCCCGCCCCAGCCGGGGAAGTAGAGGCACAGATGAGGCCGGCTGCCAAGGACTCCTTAATGTAGGTGTCCATAGCTGCTTGCTCGGGGGAGGATAAGGAAAAGATCTGACCTCTAGGAGGGCAGCAACCAGGGAGTAGATCAATGGCACAGTCATACGTGCGATGAGGCGGTAAGGAAGTAGCCCGGGCCTTGCTGAACACTGCCTTGAACCGATGGTAAACACTGGGGACTCGGGAGACGTCAACAGACTCTTGAAACTGGGTACTAGGGGCTGAGGGACTCTGAAGCATGCAGGTGAGTTGGCAAGTGGAACCCCAGCTTAGAATGGTGCCAGTAGGCCAGTCGATCTGGGGATTATGTCTGCATAGCCAAGGGTGACCCAGGATAATAGGATACTCGGGAGAGTCAATGAGATAGAAGGTCTCCTCCTGCTGGTGTTGAGAGATGGTAAGTCGCAGGGACTGAGTCGCCTCAGTAACCTTTCCTGGTTCCAGAGGTCTGCCATCTAAGGCTGTAACTGCCTGGGGTTGAGGAAGTAGTTGGGTAGGGATCTTAAGTTCCTTAGCCAAGGTTACATCCATGAAATCACCTGCGGCACCGGAATCGATCATAGCCTGGACCCGATGCTGGTGGCCCTCCCAGGACAGAGTGGCTGGAATAGCTAGGACAGCGTTAGTAGGAGGAGCTCTAATTTTCCCCATCACAACCCTCCTGTAGCTGGGCGGGGACAGGCGTTTCCCGAAAGCTCGGGGCAAGTGGAGCGGAAGTGGCCGGCAACCCCGCAGTAGAGGCACCGACGCTCCCTCATGCGACGTTCCCTTTCGTTGGGAGAAAGCCTGGAACGGCCTAACTGCATGCTCTCCGGGGAATCCTGGAGCAGTTCAGGAGCCGGGGAAGCTCTGAATGACGGAGTCCAAACAGGAGAAACAGAGCTGCTCAGAGGAACCTGGGACTGAGACACCTGGCGGCGAGCCGTTCTCCGCTCTCTTAGACGATTGTCCAGGCGGATGGCCAAGGCTATGAGGGACTCGAGATCTCCAGCTGGTTCTCGGGTGGCTAACTCATCTTGAAGGGGCTCAGATAACCCTCCCTGAAAACAGACCCTCAGCGCTTCATCATTCCATCCGCTCCTTGCTGCTATGGTCCGGAATTCAATGGCAAAATCTGCCGTGCTTCGGGGACCCTGACAGAGAGACAGTAGGCGCTTGGAAGCCTCCCGCCCACTGACAGGATGATCGAACACCCGCTTGAACTCTTCTACAAATGCAGCGTAGGAGTCACAACAGGCCTCCTGGGACTGCCACACCGCAGAGGCCCAGGCGAGCGCCTTGTCTGAAAGAAGGGTAATGATGTAGGCAATCTTGGAACGGTCTGTGGGAAAACTTGAGGGTTGGAGCTCGAAGGTGAGGGAGCATTGGGTGAGGAAACCCTGGCAAGAGCTTGGATTCCCAGAAAAGGGCTTGGGAGGTGGTAGTCGGGGCTCCGCCACTGGAGAAGGCCTGTCGTCACTGGGGGGTGACCTGGAGGAAGGGAGAGGACCAGGGAGGCGTTCAAAGAGCTGGTGGAGGGAACTCATCATTTCGGCCAGGAGTTGAGAATGACTAGCCATCAGCTCTTCTTGTCGGCTGAGAACGGCTTCATGGCGCTGGAAAGATGCCTCATGTCGAGTGATCACCGCCAACAGGTCCTGGGAACTGAGTGTTTCTGGGTCCATGATTGACTTGGTTATTCTGTCACAAGCTGGGCTAGAACTCCGGTCTCAGATGTGGAGAGCTGGGGGTTCTATCCCTTAGCCACAGAGGAGGTATAGTTGGACCCAAATGAAACACCCAAGGCAATACTCCAGGTAAGTAGATTTAATGTAACAAAAAGGTTCTTTGCACTTCAAAAATAGTCCAACAAAAGTTCTTCTCAGAAAGAGGTATATTAACAGAGGTAGAGTAACAAAACAGGAGGCAAAACAAAATAACTCCACGAGGGGAGAAAAACAAACTAAAGATAACTTAGAAAAGCTTACTTGGAAAGACACGGTGGGACAAAGCAGGAGACACATAGCCAGGACTCAATAACCAAGTGAGGAACAGGGGAAAAAACACAGCTAAAATACTCTAGGGGAAACAAGGCACAGGTGACCTGGATCAAGCTAATAAGGACACACGAGGAAGAATTAAGGCAGAGGGGAACACAGATGACCTCTAGAGGCCCGGAGACAAACAGGAGGCAGGAAGCTGACACCTGGTAAAATAAGGGTAAAATAAAAAATAAATTAAAATTGTGTGGGTGGGAACTAGTGTGCCTGAGAGCACAGATAATTTTCAACCGTTTCATATCGTACTCTTTCTGTTAGTGACAATGATTTAAGAAAATAACGAAAATAAATGGACTAAAATTATTGGATTTCTCTCTTTTATTGGATTGTGTGCAATGGAATTATCCCCAGGTCACTAGTAAGTGGCATCAATAACTTTTTGTATTTGCCACTACAAACTGGTGAGATGACAGAGAGGTACCGGGAGGCCCAGGTCAAGGCCAGACTCAGTGTAATAATTGATGGAGGAGTGGGAGCAGGAGAGGTGGCCAGAGAGGTGTCCAGAGAGGGAATGGATGAGAGGGGGCAGGAGAGTGGGCCAGAGAGGGATGGAGGAGAGGGGGCAGGAGAATAGGCCAGAGAGGGATGGAGGAGAGGGATGGAGGAGTTGGAGCAGGAGAGGTGGCCAGAGAGGGATGGAGGAGAGGAGCCAGGAGAGTGGGCCAGAGAGGGATGGAGGAGAGGGGGCAGGAGAGTGTGCCAGAGAGGGATGGAGGAGTGGGAGCAGGAGAGGTGGCCAGAGACGGATGGAGGAGAGGGGGCAGGAGACAGCCACTGATGGGGGATGAGGGGGTAAGAGCAGTGTTGCTCATCGGAGGCGTGTACCACTGACACATACACACACACACCAGAGGAGGCTGGTAGGAGGAGCTATAGGAGGATGGGCATATTGGAATGGCTGGAATGGAATAAATGGAACGGTATCAAACACATCAAACATATGGAAACTCTTCCATTTATTCCATTCCAGCCATTACAATGAGCCTGTCCTCCTATACCTCCTCCCACCAGCCTCCTCTGACACACACGTATACATAAACACACTAGGCATTCATGCACCTAAGGGTATTCTGTTGATGCCTCTCTCTCTCTCTCTCTCGTTGCATCCAATGGCAGTGTACGCGATAAGCTAATGCAAGGAGCTGCTTGTGGATTTGCCATCTCTAACGCAGTTCCACCTCCGATTTGATAGAATCTAGCCCTTCACATTGCATTATCCAGTAACCACATCAACCTTTAATCCACATCTTATACTTTTCTCATATTTTGTGTGTTCTTTCTTCCATATGGGAATGAATGCTGACAAATAAATGCTCATATTGTTTTATTGATGAAGTATTCCACTAAATGAAAGAAGATAGAAATGAACTTTTGACCAATGCTAGCTGATAATATTTACTCTTCCATATGCGTTGTGTTCTTACATCTTCTTCAGTATGAGGTCTGGGATGTACACCATGTGATTTTCTTTGCCATATGCCTTTTTCAACAGCTTTTCTCTTTCTTTCTCCCTCTGTTTCTTTTCGTTATAGTTCCTTGCCACCTCGTCCAGGTGGGCTTTCACCCTCTCCTTATTCTTCCTCACTTCTTCCTTACTCTCTGCTTTTCTAGCTCTGAGCAGTTCTTTTACTTTGTTCTTCTCCAACAAGTCTCTTTCTTTCCTCTCCTTTTTCTCCTGCTTTGCACTGACTCTCTGGGCGCGTTTAGTTTCCATCTGAAAGAGAAAGTCCATACATGTTGGTCAGTGATCTGAAATATTATTATTACTCCTTCTCTAGCATGCAGTCAACTTAATCTGTTGAATCTGATAGTATAACCATTAGGAGGTGACTTATGACCTCCCTGAACTGTGACTGGTTAAATGGAGTACTGTACCTGTGCCTGCTCTTGCTCTCTGAACCTCAGGACAGTCTGCATCTGGTACAGCTTTATGTACGCCTCCTTCATCCTCTCCACCACATCCCTCTTCTCTATTGCCCATCTCTCTTTGTCCCTTTGCATTTTCTCAATTTCACTACTCTTTCTCTCCCGCTCCTCTGTAATCTTCCAGTTCTCCTTCTCCATCTCTCTCTTTTCCATCTCCCATCCCTTCTTCTCTTGTCCATTCAGGCACAGAATCCTCATCTTTTCTCTTTCCAGAGCCTCTATCGCTCTCTCCTTCTCTCTCAGCTCAATTATCCACTCCTCTGCTGCCTGCGTGCTCCTCCTCTTAATCTCCTCCTTCTCCTTCATCCATCTTTCCCCCCGTTGATCCAAGAGGCTTCGTAGGCCAGCCTTGGCCTTGGCCCATCTCCCCCTGTCCTCCTTCCAGGCTACTAGGGTCTGATTCCTCTCCTGGTCTGCTTTGGCCAAAGCTGTCTCCAAACCATTTCTTATGAGGTTCCATCCATTCCTCTCTCTCACCCTCTCCTTCCCCACCCTTTCATTCTCAGCTGACAGCCTCGTGTTCTCCACGGTCAACTTCCCTATCTTGGCCAAGGACATCTTCACCTTTGATATCTTGTCCACCATTGTTTGTTTGTCGGTCGCTGCGCTTTCTCTCTGTTTGTCCATCACCTCTCGCTGCCTTTCATTCTCAGCTAACAGCCTCGTGTTCTCCACGGTCAAGTTCCCTATCTTGGCCAAGTGCAGTATGTTCTGCACCTTCAGCTTTGCCATCTTGAGCTCCATATTTTTTCTGTCTGACACTGCACTTTCTCTCTGTTTCTCAAACAACTCTCTCTCCAGCTTCCATTGGTAGCAGTTTACCTCAATAGAAGCCTCAGTCTCCCTTATCTGTCTCAGCAACTCTTCAATTAGCCTTTCTCTTTCTTGCTCTGGTTCCACCCTCACCTTGTTGACTTCCTCCAACACCTCTCTCTGCAGCTTCCACCGGTAGTGGTCTACCTTGTTACAAGTCTCAATCTCCTTTCTCATTCTCAGCAGCCCCTCCATTTCTCTTTGTCTTTCTATCTCTCGTTCCCCCCTCATCTTGCTGCCTTTCTCCATCTCCTCACTTTCAGTCATCTCTTTCTCCATCTCAATGACTTCTCTCTGCATCAATATGTATGGAGAAACATGTATTCCTTATTTTTTTTATTTTGTGTGAATCTTTTCCATGTCATTTTCTTAAAACTGTCTGGCCATGCCAGTTTCCCAACTTCAGTTACCTTCAGGCTAACTGGTATAATTTATTAAATGGTAATAAGTAGGCCTACCTTCACTGATTTCCTTAGAAGTCAAACACTTTTACACATTATTATGTTCTAACTCACCTCTCCTCCGCGATGTCTGTCCACTTATGAAGATTTAAAAAGATATACACTTGAGTAGTTATGGTGTGGTGAATGGATATGCTGGTTGTTTTCTTTGGTTTGGAACTTGTTGTAGCCAAGTTCTAATTCCAAATTCTATGGTTGTAGCCTAGCTTAATTGTTGAGTCATAATGAGATTGGAATGTTGGCTTGAATTCTGTATTATGGACAAATATCTCAGAATTCTGAAGATTTTAGAATTATATTTAAAAATTATTGTTTGTCATACATTCTATATACATCATTCTAGCCCTTGGATGCTCTCTCAGAGTTATAAGTCTTATATTCTCAGCCCAAAAGAAATTTGGTCTATTTCAAAAATATTCAAAATAAGGATTACTTTGTAAGTATTGGTTGTCATGGTGCCGTGAGGAAGCCTAGGCAGAGAGCTCTGTTAATATGTGACCGACCCCCCCCCCCCCCCCCCCCCCACACACACACACACACACACACACACACACACACACACACACTCCAGTGTGTGTGTGTGTGTGTGTGTCCAGTGTGTGTCCTGTGTGTGTGTGTGTCCAGTGTGTGTATGTGTGTGTGTCCGGTGTGTGTGTGTGTGTGTGTATCCTGTGTGTATGTGTGTGTGTGTCCAGTGTGTGTGTCCAGTGTGTGTGTGTGTGTGCAGTGTGTGTGTCCAGTGTGTGTGTCGTGTTTGTGTCCTGTGTGTGTGTGTCCAGTGTGTGTGTGTGTGTGTGTGTGTGTCCAGTGTGTGTGTGTGTCCAGTATGTGTGTGTGTGTGTGTGTGTGTGTGTCCAGTGTGTATGTGTGTGTGTGTCCAGTGTGTGTGTATATGTATGTTTGTCCGGTGTGTGTGTGTGTGTGTGTGTGTGTCTAGTGTGTGTGTCAAGTGCGTCTGTGTCCAGGGTGAGTGTGTGTTCAGTTTGTGGAAACACAAACACACACACACACACACTGGACACACACACACACTGGATACACACACACACTGGACACACACACACACTGGACACACACACAAACACACTGGACACACACACAGGACACACTCACACACTAGACACACACACTGGACACACACACTGCACACACACACTGCACACACACACACACACACACACACACAAACACACACCAGAGACACACACACACACACACACACACACACTGGACACACACTGGACACACACAGGACACACACACACACAGGTCACACACACACTGGACACACGCACACACAGAAACACACACACATACACACAAGACACACACACACACACACACACAAGACACACACACACACACACTGGACATACACACATACACTGGACACACACACAAACTGGACACACACACACAAACTGGACACACACAGTGGACACACAGGACACACACACACACAGGACACACACACAGGCACTGGGCACACAGACACACACACACACACACACACACACACACACACACACACTGGACACACACACATATACTGGACACACACACACACACTGGACACACACACACACACTGGACACACACACAGACACACACACACACACTGGACACTCGACAAACACACACACACACAAGTCACACACAGACTAGACACACACACACACACACACTCGACACACACACACACGTACTGGACACACACACACACACACTGGACACACACACAGACAAGCATTCTTACCACCGCTTGGACAAAGTTATATGCTGACTGTGTGTGTGTGTGTGTGTCCAGTGTGTGTGTCCAGTGTGTGTGTGTGTGTGTGTGTGTGTGTGTGTGTGTGTGTGTGTGTGTGAGTTCAGGTGTTTCCCTCAATGACTGTCTGTTCTTCTGCTTACCGCTACAGTGTGGAACATGGTGGAGAGAACACAATGAAACCTGGACTTAGAAAATGTGACTGTTGACTGCTGTGAAGAATATGACTAAGAATAAGTCTTAATTCAAGTGAAGTCAAAGTCAAAGACCACCATCATTACTTACTTGGTCATATTAAATATCAGCTGTAGTTCTACAGAAGCACAAATCAGGAAAATGTACAAAGAGTTGCTTTGACAATGTGTGTGTCTGTGTTTGTGTGTGGCATGTTCGTCTTAAGTTAGAAATGTGTGTGTGTGTGTGTTCAGAAAGTGTATGTGTGTCCATTGTGTGTGTGTGTGTGTGTGTGTTCAGGATGTGTGTGTTTGTGTCTGAGTGTGTTCAGTGTGTGTGTGTGTGTGTGTTCAGGATGTGTGTGTGTTCAATGTGTGTGTGTGTGTAATTAATGGGAATAAGTGTGTTTTATTTTACCATACAGTATAACATATGATCAGAACTGATCTGAGGAGAACAGAAAGGTGACATGGAGGAGAGAGAAGCAGCCGTATCCTGATCACCCAGAGAGATTTGAGGTCTATAGACAGGTGCTGTGTAGAGAGGGTCTGACTGGGCGCTGTTACTGGGAGGTAGAGTGGAGTGGGAGATGGGCTGATATAGGAGTGGCATATAAAGGAATCAGCAGGAGAGGAGGGGGTGATGACTGTGTGATTGGAGGTAATGACAAGTCCTGGAGTCTGTTCTGCTCTGACAACAGTTACTTTGCCTGTCACAATAATAAGTCCACTACCATAGACGTCCCCTCCTCCGGCTCCCACAGAGTAGGAGTGTATCTGGACTGGCCAGCCGGCAATCTGTCCTTCTACAGAGTCTCCTCTGACACACTGACCCACCTGAACACATTCCACTCCACATTCACTGAGCCCCTCTATCCAGGGTTTTGGGTTTGTTATGACTCCTCAGTGTCCCTGTAAATAATAACCATGGTAACATTGACACACACACACACACACTGGACACACACACACACTGGCCACACACACACATACACTGGACACACACACACACTGGACACACACACTGGACACACACACACTGGACACACACACACACACTGGACACACACACACTGGAAACACACACACACTGGCCACACACACACACACACTGGACACACACACACACTGGACACACACACTGGACACACACACACTGGACACACACACACACACACACACACTGGACACACACACACACACACTGGACACATACACACACTGGACACACACACACTGGACACACACACACACACTGGACACACACACACACACACACACACACACACTGGACACACACACACACTGGACACACACACACTGGACACACACACACACACACACACACACACACACACTAGATTCACACACACACACACTGGACACACACACACACTGGACACACACAAACACTGGACACACACACACACTCACACACACACACACACACACACACTGGACACACACACACACATACTGAACACACACACACACTGGACACACAATGACACACACTGGAAACACAAACACACTTGATACACACACACTGTACACACTCACACACATACACTGAACACACACACACACCGGACAAACACACACTGGATACACACACACACACACAGGACACACACACACTGATCACACACACACACACTGGACACACACAGGACAAACACACCCACAAACTGGACACACACACACACAATGGACACACACACACTCTGGACACACACACACACACTGGACACACACACACACACACTGAACACACACACACTGGACACACACACACTGGACACACACACTGGACACATACACACACACACACACACACACACTGGATAAACACACACACACACACACACAGGACACACACTCATACACAATGGACACACACTCATACACACTGGACACACACACATACACACTGGAAACACACAAAGGACACACACATACACACTGGACACACACACACCTGACACACACACACACACACACAGGACACACACACACACACACACACACTGGACACACACACTCACACACACTGGACACACACACACACACCTGACACACACACACACACACACACACACACACAGGACACACACACACACTGGACACACACACACACACACTGGACACACACACTCACACACACTGGACAAACACACACACACCTGACACACACACACAGGACACACACACACACACACTGGACACACACACTAGACACACACACACACACACACACTGGACACACACACTGGACACACACAAACACTGGACACACACACTGGACACACACACATACGCTGGACACACACACACACACACACTCACACATGGACCCACACACATACACACTGGACACACACACACACTGGACACAAACACACACACTGAACACGCACACACACACACACAGGACACACACAAACACAATGGACACACACACACACACACTAACACACACTGGACACACACACTCACACACACTGGACACACACACATACACACTTACACACACACACACACTCACACACACTGGACACACACACACACACACTGGACACACACACACTGGACACACACACTCACACACACTGGACACACACACATACGCTGGACACACACACACCTGACACACACACACATAGGACACACACACAGGACACACACACACTGGACACACACACACACACTGGACACACTCACACACACACACACACACACTGGACACACACACTCACACACACTGGACACACACACACACTGGACACACACACTCACACACACTGGACACACACAAACACATACACACACTGGACACACACACTGGACACACACACATACGCTGGACACACACACACTGGACACACACACATACACACTGGACACACACACCTGACACACACACACACAGGACACACACACTGGACACACACACACACACACACACACACTGGACACAAACACACACACTGGACACACACACTCACACACACTGGACACACACTGGACACACACACACACACACACTGGACACATTCCCATGTGATGGATTTTGATGAAAGGAAATCCCATATAGCCTACTGGACAGGACTTTGCTATGGCATCTTCTGTTTGGGTATCTCAGGTCAGGTCTGAGCCATGATCAGAATGTGTCTCTGTGTCTATTTCCAGCCCTGCCATTTCTACCTGTCCTGATCTAGTGTTTCACCCCTGACCTCCTCACACCGTCTCACTGTCCATGTCTGCTTTTAGCTCCCACCTCTACTTCACTGTGTTATAATGGACCTTATGCTTGTTATGTCACCTCTGGAACCAGTTATCAAACATACTGACCTTTTTGACCCTATCCCATGGCCCTACTTTCTACAACTGAACATTTAAATTCCTCTATGAGTTTTGTTTCGTGTCCATTTACTTATCTATGTATTTGTTGTATATTGGGGTTGTGCCGCAGAGCATCATGGGGGTTTGTATGTGTTGAGATGATCACGTTCCAGATAAATGGTTGAACTGATTCCTGTCTCCTGTCTCATCATTATTGAATTGTTATACAGACGTGGTTATGAAACCAACGGGACATAACAAAAGATTGGTGATGAGTAAGTCTGAATCTACAGGAACTATTCTGTCTGGAAGAAGTGGGTTTTTACAACTGTTTAAATCTGTTATTTTCTGTGGTCCAGTCTAGGCTAATGTTAGCACAGTGTATTGATAGCAGAGGCAAGTGCATAGTCTAGCTAGCTAAGAAAGAGAGTTAACCAGTGGTGTAAAGTACTTAAGTAAAAATACTTTAAAGTACAACTTAAGTAGTTTTTTGGGGGGTATCTGTATTTGACTTTACTTTTCATATTTTTGACAACTTTTACTTCACTACACTACATTCCTAAAGAAAATAATGTACTTTTTACTCCATACATTTTCCCTGACACCCAAAAGTACTTGTTACATTTTGAATGCTTAGCAGGACAGAAAATGGTCCAATTCAAACACTTATCAAGAGAACATCCCTACTGCCTCTGATCTGGGGGACTCACTAAACACAAATGCTTTGTTTGTAAATTGTCTGAGTGTTGGAGTTTGCCTCTGGCTGAACGTACATTTTAAAAACAAGAAAATCTTCTGGTTTGCTTTATGTAAGGAATTTGAAATTATTTATACTTGTACTTTTACTTTTGATACTTTAGTATATTTTAGCAATTACATTTACTTTTGATACTTAAGTATATTTAAAACCAAATACTTTTAGACTTTTACTCAAGTAGTATTTTACTGGGTGACTTTCACTTTTAGTTGAGTCATTTTCTATTATGGTATCTTTACTTTTACTCAAGTATGACAATTGGGTACTTTTTCCACCACTGGAGTTAACATCGTCATGGACGGCAGAAAAGGACTGGAGACGGACATCGGAGCGGGAAAACAACTTGATTAAAAGGGAGGAACATACAGTGATTAAAGAATAGGACATTTATTCAACTGTGAAGACAAACCTTTTATTTAAAACTGCTAAATTAGCGAACTTAGGAGGAAACGTCAGTGAGTGAAGTGAATGAAGATCACGTGACTGAGGAAAATATTGCTTTGGTTGAGGACAATATTGAAGTGAGTGACAATCAGGAGCTTATTGAGAAACAAAAGATTATTGGAATTGTTGGAAACATTGGACAGTTTGATGAAAGTATTGAGCAGTGGAGCTCATATACAGAACGGTTTGATTATTTTGTTATTGTAAATGACATGGATGAGGACAACATTGTGCCTACATGTTTTAGTGTAATGCGGCCAAAGGCATTTAATTTACTAGGCAGCCTGCTACAGCCAGACAGAACAGGTAATAAGACGTATGGGGATATTGTGGAGATACTTAAAGGACATTTTTCACAAGAACCACTAGTTAATGCTGAAAGGTTCAGGTTCAACAGGAGACATCAGGAAGAGGGAGAATCAGTAACAATGTTTGCTGCTGCATTAAAGAAACTACCAGAACACTGAGTTTAATGCTGTTCTAAATGACATCATTAGAGACAGACTAGTATGTGGGTTACGGAGTGAAGCTACACAAAAGAGACTGTTGACTGAAAGTCATCTGACCTTGGCAAAGGACATTGAAATCAGTGTGTCCATGGAACTAGCTGCTAAAGAGGCTCACCAGTTGAGTTCATCAGGAACTTAGTGGGTTCATCTAACAATCCTAATTATCAGCTGATACATTTTAATCTCATACACATGGTAAACCTTCCACCTAGAAAACATCATTTAATAGAAATCACAACTGCTCCTCTGTGTGATCTATCTAATCAAGGTGCCTTGGACTCCTTTAATCATATGTACTGGGAGTGACCAGGGGACATGTTTTGGAAAGAGGTATCCTCATACCTTGTTCCCCCAAACTGTTATTACTGAATGATAATGGGGTGGTCCCAGGAGGGGTTGGAGGGTGGGTTGGGGTGGTCCCAGGAGGGGTTGGAGGGTGGGCTGATGCAGCTGAGGTGGGTGATTGTATATGTGGTTTATTATAATTGTATTTATCTGCAATAACTAGTTTCCATAATATACTGATATATATTTTAACAGTATTGTGTCTCTAGCTTTATAACCATTCCTGCTGCTATTTGTTCTTGTCTGTGTTCCTTTCAAATAAATAAAAAGTTTCAACAGAGTTTCAACTGAAAATCAGAGACCGGGAAATCAAGTCACATGCCAGTGTAAGGACATGGATTGTCCAGCCTGTGGTAAAAAGGGCAACATCGGACAAGTCTCCAGAAACAAAAAGAGAACAGAGAAATCACAAAAACGGGAAACAAGAAACAAGCATTCCAACGAAAGACACATAGACATGTTCACACTGTTGAGTAAGAGAACACTGAGGTGAGTGACTCATCAGACGAGGAAGTCACACTGAAAATCCTGACTTTTTCCTGGCGGGCCGCACGGCTACTATGTCTCCCCCTTGCTAGAGGGACAGCCGGTGGGTATGGAGATTGACACAGGGGCAGCTGTATCTCTTCTGTCAGAAAAAATACACTTAAACACCTTCCACTTCAACCAGCGCACCTCGTGTTAAAGACTTACACAGGTGAATCTGTCGCTGTGAGAGGCATCACTGATGTCACAGTTCAGGTAAACAGACAATCTGAAAAGCTGCCACTCTATGTTGTGAAAGGAGACTATGCATCACTACTGGGATGTTCATAGTTGGAGAAAATCACACTGGACTGGCCATCAGTGCATACAATGACACATGGAGACACAGACCTACCTGCCATCTTAAAGAAACATGGAGAAGTCTTTAATGGACAGCTGGGTAGTATGAACGACATTACAGGGAAGCTTAGCATTAAGCCAGACAGCAAACCAACGTTTCTGAAAGCAGGACCTGTACCTTATGCTATCAGACCAGAAGTCAAGGCTGACTTGGACGCTTTAGTCAAGAACAAAGTACTGGAGCCGGTCAGCATGAGTGAATGCATGAGCAACACCCATCTACCAGTCCTTAACACTAGAACCGCCTGTTCTTTCAGCATATAAGAACCCGCTAGAGAAAGTTACCAGGCGTCCACTTTAGCATATGCATCAGATGCATATCAACCAGCAAGGTGCAAGGTGTTCAAACATGGTTTGTTAAATAAACGCTTGATAAATTGTGCATAAACTATTGTAAATGATTAATTACATGAAGAAGTATCGCACCATTATGCAGAAGTCACATGCACCATTATCAGTTTCTATCTGGTTTCTATTGGCCATTCATCCATTGACGACAGAACAGCATATTTGAACTGGATGATGTTACTAGTTTCTGCTTAATTGCCAGAGCAATGCTGCCGCTGGAGTGGTCATGTGATAAATACATTGACAGCACAGATATTGTTGAGAAAAGTGACATTTGGAAATAGAGCTGCACCTCTTGAATGTTGAGAGTTATTTGATAAAGGTAAGTGTCATAGAAACTGCAGAATATGCTCTTTCAGATACAGCACTATATAGAAATCACAATGTTTTACCTGCATGTGACTCTGAAGGAGGATTTGATAAAGAGATGCTCCTTTCCCTGCGTCTTTACGTTCAGCTCAACCGTCTCCCCACACTGATAATAAAGTGTTTTATTGGTATCTTCCACTAGATGGCAGTAAACACCTGCTGTAACTAGACTACGACTATGTGTTCGGTTTCATACATGCAGTTTCCCAGAGGAGGAGTGCTGATCTAGGATCAGGTCCCCCCTGTCCATTTAATCTGTTTCATTATGATCTAAAAGGCTAAACTGATCCCAGATCAGTACTCCTACTCTCTATGAATACTGTCACAGGTGACTCCTCAAGATGAGGCTCAGGATTTACAAGTTATATTCTTTAAGAATCAATTAATATCATTAAATGAACTGCTTTGCCATGAACAGATCTGTGAGGTCTTAACTTAAAGGTACTATATAGACTTTATGGTTATTTTAATGGGGTTGAACATTCATCCCATCAGATTGTGTAACGGATTTTAGTTCACAAAAATACTGACTGACCTCACCCTCTCTGACCTCACCCTGCTGAAACACACTCAAGTAAAGACCACATAGCTACAGTTATACGCTTGTCAGGTTTTACCCACTTTTACAGCCAATGTATGGACTGGTATCCATATGAATCAGTGGAATATACTGACTAGTTAACCACCTCCCAATAAGGGTTCAGCAAATCTATTTTATTGGTCACATACACATATTTAGCAGATGCTATGGAGGGTGTAGCAAAATGCTTGTGTTCCTAGCTCAGGGCAGTAATATCTAACAATACACAACAATACACACATATCTACAAAGGAAAACAATGGAATTAAGAAATATATAAATATTAGGATGACATCAAGCATACAGCACTAAACAGATAGACATCTCAGGACATCAACAACTCTTGGGGGGCATATCAACATTCTACATGGACTTCCTTTCCTTGTCTCCTCTCCTTGTCTCCTCTCCTTCATCTCAACTACATGAGAGAACTGGACAGGTGAAAGCAATGTTTCCACACCTAGTACTATCTTAAGGGGCCAAGACAAATGCGCTGTAAGACGTTGGTACCCAGGTGATAATGTGTCTCTCCTCCCTGGTTGAATGATGCCAATGGATGAACGGGCGATGGAAACGGATAATGGGGCACGTTACTTTACAATTACATTTGAATGAACTGAACGATGAGGAGGGTGAAGAGGGTGAATTTAATTTAGAACAATGGTGTAATGATGATGAAGATTTGTGGGTGTTGTGGGTGGTCTAATTATTTTTACACATTTTGCCATGTGGTGTAGAGAAAATATTGCAGTTTTAAAGCAAGTATTCTGCAGTTATACACATTTTGCATTGGGGTGGAGAGAAAATGTAGCAATTTTATAACCAATTTCATGCAATTCTACATATTTTGCCATGGGGCAGAGAGAATGATTGCAGTTTTAAAGCAAATGTCCTGCAATTTTACCCATTTTGCCAAGATTGCTTGAGTTATCTTAATTAATTCAGACGATTTTGAGTGTATACTGGCTACGGCATCTCAAAAAGGACAAATAGGACTACTGCCTCTTTTTTCACGATTTTCAAGCGAAGGTCTTTTAAGGTCTTTTTAAGGGAGTATACTAGAACACTCGTTGGGTTTGGCTAGCCGAGTTCAGCGCCAGCCGAACTGAAGCATTATTCATGAGATTGATTCATGAGTTAAGACACGGGTAAGGCCACAATACAGGGTCCCATACAATCAATAAATGACTCTTGTTTTCATATCTTTTCATGGATATCTTTTCACCGATATTTATTTATGTAATTCATCCTTTCCAATTGTTTCTGCACTATTTATCAAGCTTTGGCACTCAAGTTTACAGCAAATAATTTGACCGTGAGCCTTGCAGGTTGATATAATTCTCTTTTACGTTTTACTTTGTAAAAATAAGCTGTTACTGGACTGTATTACTGACTATAACTCTGTTACTAATGAAATCTATAAATACAATTTATCAAATGTATTACATTGTCATGTTTTTATTGTATGGGAAACTAAAATATGCTACATGTTTCAGTAGGCCTTTGTAGAATATGATACAACGTCTAATCCTGAATGCTGATTGGTTATAATATAAAACATATCCTTACATGCATTTTATGTACTTCTAAATATACAAATATTCAAAATAAGAAACAAAATATTCTTAAGACATGACTGCATTCAATCAAGCAATATATATTTTTTAGATGGTATTTATTTAGATTGATAACAACCCAGTAGATGAATCTGATGCGTATGCTAAAGGAGATGCCCAACAACGTCCCCTACTGAAGTCTGAACGGTCTATAATGCAGTGCCTTCAGAAAGTCACACCCCTTGAATTTTTCCACATGTTGTTGTTACACAGCCTGAATTAAAAATGGATTAAATTGAGATTTTGTGTCACTGGCCTACACACAATACTCCATAATGTCAAAGTGGAGTAATGTTTTTAGAAATTAATTAAAAATGAAAAGCTGAAATGTCTTGAGTCAACAAGTATTCAACCCCTTTGTTATGGCAAGCCTAAATAAGTTCAGGAGTAAAAATGTGCTTAACAAGACACATAATAAGTGCCATGGACTCACCTGTGTGCAATAATAGTGTTTAACAGGATTTCTGAATGACAACCTCATCTCTGTATACCACATATAAAATTATCTGTAAGGTCCCTCAGTCGAGCAGTGAATTTCAAACACAAATTCAACCACAAAGACCAGGGAGGTTTTCCAATGCCTCGCAAAGAAGGGCACCTATTAGTAGATGGGTAAAAATAAAATAAAAAGCAGAATATTTATTTGAGCATGGTGAAGTTATTAATTACACTTTGGATGGTGTGTCACTACGAAGATACAGGCGTCCTTCTTAACTCAGTTGCCGGTGAGGAAGGAAACCGCTCAGGGATTTCACCATGAGGCCAATGATGACTTTAAAACAGTTAGAGTTGAATGGCTGTGATAAGAGAAAACTGAGGATGGATCAACAACATTGTAGTTACTCCATAACACTAACCTAATTGACAGAGTGAAAAGAAGCCTGTACAGAATACATTCACATTTCAGTCATTTAGCAGACGCTATGGTCCCCCGTGGGAATCAAACCCACAATCCTGGCGTTGCAAGCACCTTGCTCTACCAACTGAGCCACACGGGACACAAATAGTCCAAAACATGCATCCTGTTTGCAATAAAGCACTAAAGTAAAATAAATTAACTTTATGTCCTGAATAAAAAGTTTTGTGTTTGGGGCAAATCCAACACAACACATCACTGAGTGCCACTGTTTTCTTGGTGGTGGCTGCATCATGTTATGGGTCTGCTTGTCATCGACGAGGACTAGGGAGTGTTTTGGGGGATAAAAAGAAACTGAATAGAGCGAAGCACAGGCACATTCCTAGAGGAAAACCTGGTTCAGTCTGCTTTCCAACAGACATTGGGAGACAAATTCACTTTTCAGCAGGACAATACCCCAAAATACAAGGCAAAATATACACTGGAGTTGCTTACCAAGACGACATTGAATGTTCCTGAGTGGCCTAGACACAGTTTTGACTTAAATCTATTGAAAATCTATGTCAAGACCTGAAAATGGCTGTCTAACAATGACCAACAACCAACTTGACAGAGCTGTGTATCGACTAAGGGGTGTGAATACGTATCTAAATTTGATATTTCTGTATTTAATTTTCAATACATTTGCAAACATTTCAAAAAACTTGTTTTCACTCTGTCATCATGGGATATTGTGTGTAGCTCTGCTCTGCTCACCCAACACACCTGTGTAGGATTACTAATCAGCACACCTGCAAGACATTCCCTAATCAAATGACTGGTACAAGAGTGCAGGCTGGACCTCACTCAGGTGGAGCAGTTAGGAAGACAGCCACAGCAGGCCGACTCTCCCACTTAAACTGTGTTTTTCGCTTTCCTTCCACTGACTCCTCAGGAGAGTTCTGGACTCTGCCAGTGAGGCCACGCCCCCACAAGAGACTACAGGTGGCCGCCATCTTTAACCCCCCTCCTGCCTGAACGTCTTTTAGACTAGAGCGCCAGTTAACCCCCTCCTGCCTGAACGTCTTGTGGACTAGAGCGCCAGTTAACCACCCTCCTGCCTGAACGTCTTGTGGACTAGAGCGCCAGTTAACCCCCCTCCTGCCTGAACGTCTTGTGGACTAGAGCGCCAGTTAACCCCCCCTCCTGCCTGAACGTCTTGTGGACTAGAGCGCCAGTTAACCCCCCTCCTGCCTGAACGTCTTGTGGACTAGACACTAAAAGCTAAAGAAAAAGCATCTGAAACTTTTGTTGTGTCCGGCACACCCCACTCTTCCCGACACCACCATTCTCTTCTCTAGCAAATAAACCATCTATCTTCTGAATGAAGCTTGTAAGGTCAGTACAGTAGCCTCTGCTTCAGAGAGGGGAGGGGCAGGGAGCCTAAACACACCCACTGGTAAAGACTTTCAGCTGGCAGGCAGGTAGCCTAAACACACCCACTGGTAAAGACTTTCAGCTGGCAGGCAGGGAGCCTAAACACACCCACTGGTAAAGACTTTCAGCTGGCAGGCAGGGAGCCTAAACACACCCACTGGTAAAGACTTTCAGCTGGCAGGCAGGGAGCCTAAACACACCCACTGGTAAAGACTTTCAGCTGGCAGGCAGGGAGCCTAAACACACCCACTGGTAAAGACTTTCAGCTGGCAGGCAGGGAGCCTAAACACACCCACTGGTAAAGACTTTCAGCTGGCAGGCAGGGAGCCTAAACACACACACTGGTAAAGACTTTCAGCTGGCAGGCAGGGAGCCTAAACACACCCACTGGTAAAGACTTCCAGCTGGCAGGCAGGGAGCCTAAACACACCCACTGGTAAAGACTTCCAGCTGGCAGGCAGGGAGCCTAAACACACCCACTGGTAAAGACTTTCAGCTGGCAGGCAGGGAGCCTAAACACACCCACTGGTAAAGACTTTCAGCTGGCAGGCAGGGAGCCTAAACACACCCACTGGTAAAGACTTTCAGCTGGCAGGCAGGGAGCCTAAACACACCCACTGGTAAAGACTTCCAGCTGGCAGGCAGGGAGCCTAAACACACCCACTGGTAAAGACTTTCAGCTGGCAGGCAGACACTGGAATAAGTTGGAGTGACAGAGTGAGGGCTTTGCATAAGCACTTTATAGCGTTTTTTTGTGTGTGACTCATAAAATAACGTTATTAACCAGTTGTTTTTAAAATATCAGTTCTGTTCTGGAACAGTATCGATCACCTTCGTTTCCGATTCTGTTGCTGTTCCTTGAAAACATTTTTTTCTGGTTTTCGGTTCTGTTGATCTTGCTTCCTCTCGACTGCCTTGAACTTTTTAAGACAATTATTTTCATTGTTAGAGCGGCCAATGGAGTATCTGGTCAATAGATCGGTTTTCATCCAATATTCGAAAGGTTTCCATGCGAATATTCTAAAATCTGCATAAAACAATATGCGCATTTTCCCTCAAACTGATTTTTTGTGGATAAAAGACTGTACATGATAACATAATTACTTTTGTGGTTACATTCCCATGTACCACATGAAAAAGACAAGTTAAATGGGTTTCCATCGCATCTTCAACTCTACTGATGGTTTTGTCACTAAAGCTGTTGCATTATATAGCAAATGTGCCCACTCTGGCCATGGCACATGCCAACAACTCACAGATACAGTGTGGGTATGGCTATATCGATATTATATGTATTTCACAAATGGCAGCTAAGCATCGATCATCATGTTAGCTGAATAAGACCCTTAATATTTATTTGAAAGGAGCATCAAGCTCGTCACCTTGCACTTTCACCAACCTGTGAAGTTCATCATAACTTATTTCATCTGTAGCCTAAAACTGCCTGCTTTCCCGAGTCGTAGTGGGAGGACCACACAACATATCGCGTGACTCCAAGTTTACTTTGATATGATGGTTATAGTGTATTATCAGTGCTTAATTTGATCCGGATCCTGCCGGAACAGGATCCGGCACCTCTCCGTTTTGGACTGTTTCGTTCAGGAACCTATTTGGCCGGATCCGGTACCTCTCCTGGCATGAAAGATAATTGTCACTTTTTGCAATGTAAAAATTCTAATAATCTCTCCCAGAACTCTCTCTGCTCTGACAGACATGAGCCTACAACTCTCATCTCTCCAGCATTGCACATCATGTATAGAGCCGCGCCAAGGGTTCTGGAGGAGCTGCAGCACGCCTGATCAATTCAAATACATTTTACAAAGTTATAGAATTACTGCTGTCTGTTCAGAAATAAATGAAATAATTCAAAATAGCCTACTACACCATGAGAAAGCCTAAAATGTAGTCACAGAGGATAAATAGCTTATTTTAAAAATAACCTAGGCCCCGTGTAGCTCAGTTGGTAGAGCATGGCGTTTACAACGCCAGGGTTTTGGGTTCGATTCCCACGGGGGGCCAGTATGAAAATGTATGCACTCACTAACTGTAATAAGAGCGTCTGCTAAATGACTAAAATGTAAATGGAGTGTAGCACAATAACAAGGCATACTGTGGGGAACGCGCGGCAAATCTGTAAGAGAAACTTTAAAACATTTTTAGGACTATAATTTCCTCCTCATATTGTAGCATACAATATGTCTAGACACACCCAGGCATAGGCTATTGATGGATTCAAGTTCGTTTTCATTGATCTCAGATTCTCAGTTTTTCAGTGGCAAAATAGCCTGTCATTTCGATCATTTGTGCGGTATTGCGCTTTCAAGACAAATGGGAACTCGGGGAAAAAATGAGGTAGAATCATGACATCAGTGGTCTTCAAATCAGGAAAGTCGGAGCTCTAGAAAGAGGCCAGAAATCCGAGTTGGATGACAAATGTTTCAAACAAATGTTTCCAGTCGGAGCTCGTTTTTTCCCCATTTCCCAGTTGTCTTGAACTCATTAAAGTCGGAAGTCTGAGATTTACCAGCTCAGAGTTTCCAGTTGTTTTGAACACGGCATTAATAAAGATTATGCCAGAGTCTCCAGTCAAGTAAAATGACGTGGAATTGCATGAAATGCGTTTATAAAAGGCCAAATTGCTAAAACACTAAAAACCATTGGCTGAACAAAGTTCTCAGTTGCCTGGACTCATTTAGCTAATTATGCAGTCTGTTGTCAATACCTTAAACCATTTCACATGGTAAAACACAATTTGCAGATCTCACTTAGACTTTTCAGCAAAACTCTAAACACATTCTCATTCTCAAAACACATTCTGCACTCTAATGCACATGTCATCCATACTGGTAAACACAAGAGGCAACAATCAAACACAAATAGAGAACACATGTCATTGACTGAACACAACCACTCAAAATGGATTTAACTTGTTTCAAATGATGCGACACAACCAATATAAGCCAGTTCAGAGAGCAAACAGGTTGTTGAAGGTGGGAAGGAGAAAGTCTGAGAATGGATAGAAGAAACAATGTGAGAGGACGAGGACGAGGACGAGTGCGTATGCGAGGTGGGCGACGAGGAGGAAGAGGAGGAGGAGGGCAAGAAAGAGGAAGAGGAGTACGAAGAGGAAGAGGAAGACAAAGAGTGGAAATATCTGATGAAATTTGAGCAACAGTCATAGACCATGTTCTTGTCCATGGACTGACAATGAGGGAAGCAAGACTTAGAGTGCAACCCAATTTGAGCCGATTTTCTGTGTCCACCATAGTAAGGACATTCAGAGAAGAGAACAGGTACAGTGTACTACTGTATTTTTGTAATTGCAAATTAGACATTTGTTAAGTTAATCACTGTATGTATTGTACTGCATGAATATGTTTTGTAACAGCACAACTACTTTTTGTAGAATTGCAAGGCTGCCACATGCAGGTGGAAGGACAGCTATATTCACTGGGGAGCAAGAGGCCGTTATAGTTGGCATGGTCCTTCAAGATAATGCAATACGACTCAGAGAAATCCAGGAACAAGTGATACAAGACAACACACACTTCCAGGGAATCGACAGTGTGAGCATTTCCACAATTGACCGTGTCCTCCATCGTAACAGGATGCGAATGAAACGAGTATACAGAGTACCTTTTGAACGCAACTCACCAAGGGTGAAAGAACTGCGAGCTCAGTATGTGCAAGTAAGTTTACATTCAGAAACATTTACTGTAATCCAGATTGTCTACAGTACTAACACATACTATGTGAATGACATTACTCTTCAGTACATCCAATGTATGTGAATCAGAAGTGCATACAGTAGGCCTAAATGTACTCTACAGTAGAGCACTGTCTCTGTACCACTTACAAAATCCTACATACAGTATATTGTATTTCTACACAGACGATATTTGACTTGGAATCCTTGGACAGACCCCATGAGTTCATCTTTGTCGATGAATCAAGGCTTCAATCTAACAAAGAGGAGAAGGGAGAGGCCCGAAACATGATTGGACAGCGGGCCGTTGTTGAAGTCCCTGGTCAACGAGGTGGCGATGTCACAATCTGTGTTGCTATCGGCAACCATGGCGTTCTACATCACCATGTTACACTCGGGCCATATAACACCCAGCACCTTCTAAGATTTATTGCCAATCTAAGAGATATTTTATTTGAGCAGCAGGTTCAAGAGCAGCAGGGTCAAGAGCTAAATGAGAATCCCATTCCCACCTATGTGATAGTGTGGGACAATGTCAGTTTCCACCGAGCTGCTCAGGTAAGGGAATGGTTTAACATCAACGGGCAGTTTATGTTTATGAACTTGTACCTCCCTCCATACTCGCCTTTCCTGAATCCGATTGAGGAGTTTTTCTCCTCTTGGAGATGGAAAGTGTATGATAGACAACCCTACACCAGAGTAAATCTGCTGCAAGCCATGGATTTAGCCTGTGGTGATACAGGTGAGGAATCATGTCAGGGCTGGATACGGCACACAAGAGGCTTCTTCCCCCGTTGCCTCAGGAGGGACAATATTGCTTGTGATGTGGACGAAGTGCTCTGGCCTGACCCAGCCCAAAGACAAGAAGAAGCACATTGATCACATGTTTACTCCTTTGATGTTTGTCCCTTTTAGTATTGTATACTGTAGTACAGTGCATTGTAGGCTGTATACTGTACAATGGACAAATTGTATGGCCCTGAACATTGGGCTTTCCATTTGTTAACAGTACTGACTGCTCAATAGATTTTGACTGGTTGCAGGTTCATATCAACAAAGAACAAGAATTACAGTATCACAGAGACAAAGGACAAGTTTGTGAGATGCAGGGTACAGTACTGTAAAAATAGGGGTACAAGGAGGAGGAAGAACAAAAAACTAAATTGCAAAGAGCAAAGCAGAGTAGTCATTTCTGATCAATTTTGAGCTACTATGATAGAACATGTTTTCGTTCATCAAAAGACAATGACGGAAAAATAGCACTGTGCAGCACGTGAGGCCTTTTAACCAATCAGGTTGCCGGAAAGTGCTATTAAATGCCTGTAACCAATCGGATGTCAGTAAATGCCTCCTCTTTCAGCACTACGTCACAAAGGATATCGCCATGTATGGACTAGTAATGATCTGCTCCGGAAAACAAGCTGTTGAATTATATATGATTCAACATGGAGAGTTTGAAAAATAGCTGTTGAATTATATATGATTCAACATGGAGAGTTTGAAAAATAGCGGTTGAATTATATATGATTCCACATGGAGAGTTTGAAAAATAGTGGTCCTCTGTAGCTCAGCTGGTAGAGCACGGCGCTTGTAACGCCAAGGTAGTGGGTTCGACCACCCATACACAAAAATGTATGCACGCATGACTGTAAGTCGCTTTGGATAAAAGCGTCTGCTAAATGGCATATTATTATAATTATATATGATTCAACATGGAGAGTTAGAAAAATAGCGGTTGAAGTTCTACATGAAACATGCTAACAAAAACGACATTTATGCTAGGTGTAGATGACGGAGTTGGGATAAAATGATACAAATCAAGTATTTATATACATTATTGCCGATGTAATTATACATTTTTATGAAAGTATGGAAGTTATAGTTCCAAAATCTGAACATTGACAGATGGAAGCAAAATCATAATTCTTGCCTGTGGTGCCTGGCCTTAAAATTTTACAATTGGTTTCGATTTATAATGTCCGATTATCTAATGGGCATGAACAGGGTCAGGGGAACAGCTCGACTAGTGAATGGAGGCTGCTTTCCTGCCTGTTGGTTTTTAGTTTTTTAATCATATGCTGTGTATACTCTGGTTATTTCACTCCAAAACCCCACCACTGTTTGAGGAGCATGCAGCCTCTCGCTGCGCGACAGGTGATATTCCGCCCAAACTCTGTATGCCATGGGCTCTCCAACCCTGTTCCTGCAGCTACCCAGTGCTTCATTTGGGAAACCAAGTGGAATCTGTTTTGGATCATCAATAGTAACATGCTTTCACAAGGAAACATATTTCACTAAACAGTTGACAGCCCTTCTCTCTGCGCGCTCGAAAAATGTATGAAGGATAGAGGGGAGGAGATGGAAACACACGGTGGTGAGATATTCTGTAGCTAAAAGTAATATGTCATCATATTAATTATGAACATATTTGTTTTCTTCCTATTACTAGACTATATTAAAATCGAATTCTGTAAACCGGAAGGCTAACTCTGTAAGCTGCCCTGCACAATCAATGAACCAACAGCATGGCCTAGGCCTATACGTTCTCTCCCAGACTCATGGATAGGAAGTGTGGAGTGTAACATAAGGTAACCAGTCCATCCAGTATGTATAATAATACAGTCATCACTCAAAGGACATTACTAGAATTTGTTTAATTGTGGAGTCAAGGCTAGACCAATTATGTACCGAAGACATCTTCAATCCTTTTTCAGTTTTTAATGTTTTTCTGCCGTGTGTAATATGCAGTAGGCTATGTATTGGATAATGGTTCAATCATTATTTTATCATTAGTTTTTTTGGGGCTTGGGCTCATATATAGCCTATGTATATACATAATATACAACATCCACAACAACCATGTTTTTCACTCAGTTTCAACCTGTTGAACTTCTTTCTTCTAATGGATCAATCACAGTGATGTGAGTTTTAAAAGCACGATGCTGTTTTGATAATAGGGATTTGATGTGATTTTTAATTTTTTTTGTGTGTGTGTGTGTGTGTGAGAGAGAGAGAGAGAGAGAGAGAGAGAGAGAGAGAGAGAGAGAGAGAGAGAGAGAGAGAGAGAGAGAGAGAGAGAGAGAGAGAGAGAGAGAGAGAGAGAGAGAGAGAGAACCTGATATGCAAATGTATGATATGCAAATGTATTCAGCAGTAACTTTCCACCACCGAATGATCATTCTAGACTCTGTTTCTGTTGAGAGAGAAATAAAAGGTAAGATGATGATTGTTATGTGTATTAATATAGTTGATGATATTGTTATGTGTATTAATATAGTTTATGATATTGTTATGTGTATTAATATAGTTGATGATATTGTTATGTGTATTAATATAGTTGATGATATTGTTATGTGTATTCATATAGTTGATGATATTGTTATGATATTAATATAGTTGATGATATTGTTATGTGTATTAATATAGTTGATGATGTTGTTATGTGTAATCATATAGTTGATGATATTGTTATGATATTAATATAGTTGATGATATTGTTATGTGTATTAATATAGTTGATGATATTGTTATGTATATTAATATAGTTGATGATATTGTTATGTGTATTAATATAGTTGATGATATTGTTATGTGTATTCATATAGTTGATGATATTGTTATGTGTATTAACATAGTTGATGATATTGTTATGTGTAATAATATAGTTGATGATATTGTTATGTGTATTCATGTAGTTAATATTTTTGGTAGACAGAGTGTTATAATTGGCCTACTCTCCTTAAAATTTATTTGAAGTAAATTCGATGCGGAGGGGGGGTGAATTCGTTCAGTGCCCACCTGTGTTCCCCAGGGTGTTCTCCTACTGTATCATAGACCTATAGACTGTGTTCCCTAGGGTGATCTCCTACTGTATCATAGACCTATAGACTGTGTTCCCCAGGGTGATCTCCTACTGTATCATAGACCTATAGACTGTGTTCCCTAGGGTGATCTCCTACTGTATCATAGACCTATAGACTGTGTTCCCCAGGGTGATCTCCCACTGTATCATAGACCTATAGACTGTGTTCCCCAGGGTGATCTCCTACTGTATCATAGACCTATAGACTGTGTTCCCCAGGGTGGTCTCCTACTGTATCATAGACCTATAGACTGTGTTCCCCAGGGTGATCTCCTACTGTATCATAGACCTATAGACTGTGTTCCCCAGGGTGATCTCCTACTGTATCATAGACCTATAGACTGTGTTCCCCAGGGTGATCTCCTACTGTATCATAGACCTATAGACTGTGTTCCCCAGGGTGATCTCCTACTGTATCATAGGTCTATCACTTGTCTTCTCAAAACAGGCTTAAAACACAACAAGCAACAACATTTTCTCTTTCTAATCTACTGTTAACTCTTTTCACTCAGGAAGGTATGTTGTGTGAAAGAGAGACAAATGAATATTGTGGAAAGACTAACAACAACTTGCACTTCCTCAAAACAGGTTGTGTTTATTCATTAGTGCCCACCGTAGCAAAACATTTGGCAACAGAAACTGTTTAGGTCACCTTGTACAGCGTTTGGAGCAAACCGTTTATGCATTGTTGTAAAACTGTTGGCTGTGGTGTAAACTAATGAATACGACCCAGGTTGTAGCCTACAACTCGGCTGTTGATGTCTTCCTCATGCTGTAACCTGAACTTAGCCTGAGGGGTGGACTATGATGCAAGCTAGATATACTGGTTTTCTAAAGTTAGCTTCAGTTAGCTTCACATTCCAGCTCAGGCCTCACCCATAAGAATATACAGAGCGCTAGTCATCAGGAAGGTGCTCTCTCAGCAGAACAGTAGATATCTCAATGACTTGACATGTTCTGGTTCTGAATTCAGGCTACAAGGTGAGAATCCTGCCAGGAATGATTGTAAAGTGTGTAGAGAAATTAAATGTATGGTGTAATTTTAGTACAGTGAATGGAAGTAAAACACTCAGACCTAACAGTCTACTTCTACTGAGACAGGTTTGTGTCAGTCTAATCATACAAAATGGAGCTAACTGAACATGGTCAAGTCAAATTCAATATCTTTATATATTATAGTTCTACATTTAACATTTCATATGATAACTGTAATTGTATCATAGTTCCACTATAGTGTAGTGATCCTCGCTAAATGAACCACGTCACAATTCCAACCAAGTAACCCAATTGGCGCCAGTAGGTTGTTTGCCTTTTACACATGCAACCTGGGTTCGCTTCCCTGCCCCGCTGTTTGCTACATCAGTGTCAGAAGTAGTATGGTGTCTGTGAGGCCATCCGAATGCATGGCCTGGATGTTTGAGGGGTCTGAGTAGTCGAAGCACGGGACTTGCTTTTATAGGGGGAAGTGTGAGACAGGTTATAATTAGGTTTAACCCTATAGACAGGTTATAATTAGGTTTAACCCTATAGACAGGTTATAATTAGGTTTAACCCTATAGACAGGTTAAAATTAGGTTTAACCCTATAGACAGGTTATAATTAGGTTTAACCCTATAGACAGGTTATAATTAGGTTTAACCCTATAGACAGGTTATAATTAGGTTTAACCCTATAGACAGGTTATAATTAGGTTTAACCCTATAGACAGGTTATAATTAGGTTTAACCCTATAGACAGGTTATAATTAGGTTTAACCCTATAGACAGGTTATAATTAGGTTTAACCCTATAGACAGGTTACAATTAGGTTTAACCCTATAGACAGGTTATAATTAGGTTTAACCCTATAGACAGGTTATAATTAGGTTTAACCCTATAGACAGGTTATAATTAGGTTTAACCCTATAGACAGGTTATAATTAGGTTTAACCCTATAGACAGGTTACAATTAGGTTTAACCCTATTGACAGGTTATAATTAGGTTTAACCCTATAGACAGGTTATAATTAGGTTTAACCCTATAGACAGGTTATAATTAGGTTTAACCCTATAGACAGGTTATAATTAGGTTTAACCCTATAGACAGGTTATAATTAGGTTTAACCCTATAGACAGGTTATAATTAGGTTAACCCTATAGACAGGTTACAATTAGGTTTAACCCCATTGACAGGTTATAATTAGGTTTAACCCTATAGACAGGTTATAATTAGGTTTAACCCTATAGATAGGTTATAATTAGGTTTAACCCTATAGACAGGTTATAATTAGGTTTAACCCTATAGACAGGTTATAATTAGGTTTAACCCTATAGACAGGTTATAATTAGGTTTAACTCTATAGACAGGTTATAATTAGGTTTAACCCTATAGACAGGTTATAATTAGGTTCAACCCTATAGACAGGTTATAATTAGGTTTAACCCTATTGCTGCGATGCTTAGGGTGTTTGCCTGTTTCGCCAGCGACCTGGGTTCACTGCCCTGCCCCGCTGTTTGATACAATATTAATATCACAGGCTACCCGACGTCCGTTGAACAAAGAGACACAACAATATGAGTGAAAGGATTTTAGGATAATATCAGTTAGTGTTGATTTAGAGTTGTCTTCAGGGTTCAGCCTTCTAGCTTCCTTTATCAATTGGGTGAAATGTAACAAATGACATTGTCTCAGAGTTTGGAGATAACCAGTCCCAGTTTAAATCACTATGACAACCATTTCATTATTTCCCCAGAGCAGCAAGGGAATCTAGAGACTCAACATTTGCAGAATCAGAATCACCTTTATTCGCCAAGTACATTTGCACATACATATGTAGGATCTTAATTTGAGCCAGTTTGCTACAGCAGGAAAATATTCCTGCAGCAACAGGAAATGTGAATTATTACGTGAATTATAATTAATGGACATTTTTGTAACGGTTGATACATTTTTATTAAGCGAAACTCAAGTCTGGCATTTCTAAGTGGAAATTACAAACTTCAGAAGCCTTTTAAAACCTCAAATACACTACAAGTTTTACATTTCCTGCATTGCGGAAAAGTTATTCTGTGGTGGGGGGTGATCAAATTAAGATCCTACATCTGTACACATAATTAGTACAGTGGGTATACAGTTGGTATACAGATATACAGTACAATGGGAATACAGTTGATATACAGATATACAGTACAGTGGGAATACAGTTGATATACAGATATACAGTACAATGGGAATACAGTTGATATACAGATATACAGTACAGTGGGAATACAGTTGATATACAGATATACAGTACAGTGGGAATACAGTTGATATACAGATATACAGTACAGTGGGAATACAGTTGATATACAGATATACAGTACAGTGGGGATACAGTTGATATACAGATATACAGTACAGTGGGAATACAGTTGGTATACAGATATACAGTACAGTGGGAATACAGTTGATATACAGATATACAGTACAGTGGGAATACAGTTGATATACAGATATACAGTACAGTGGGAATACAGTGGATATACAGATATACAGTACAGTGGGAATACAGTGGATATACAGATATACAGTACAGTGGGAATACAGTTGATATACAGATATACAGTACAGTGGGGATACAGTTGATATACAGATATACAGTACAGTGGGAATACAGTTGGTATACAGATATACAGTACAGTGGGAATACAGTTGATATACAGATATACAGTACAGTGGGAATACAGTTGATATACAGATATACAGTACAGTGGGAATACAGTTGGTATACAGATATACAGTACAGTGGGAATACAGTTGATATACAGTGGATGTCCACATGTACAGTACCAGTATAAATATATCTAAGAGAGATGAACAGAGTGCTAATGCAGTATAGTTCAGTTATTTAGTGTACAGTTCAAAGATGGCTTGATGTGGTGTGCAGCATAGAGTGTATAGTCCTTTAGTCTCTATGGACCAGATGGTAGTGTACAGTTCAGAGATGGCTTGATGTGGTGTGCAGCATAGAGTGTATAGTCCTTTAGTCTCTATGGACCAGATGGCCAGTTGGTGAGGGCTACAGCATGGGGAAAGAGACTGTTCAGATGGGGGTCTATAACATTCAATCACATAGGTTTACAGCAGCTGACAGTTGCAACGTCATTGCTAATAACTCAAACTGCCTTATTTAGAGCAAAACATAATCTCTCTACAGATGTAGGATCTTAATGGGATCACCCAGTTGCAGGAGAACTGAAACTTGTAGTGTATTTGAGTGTATTTAAGGTTTAAAAAGGTTGCTGAAGATGATCAATTGAACTTTTCTATTATAAAATTAATCATTCATTATAATCCACATAATAATTCAAATGTCCTGTTGCTGCAGGATTATTTTCCTGCTGTAGCAAATTGGCTAAAATTAAGATCCTACATCTGTAGCAATACACCTCTCTTTGATGTACATGGCTATATCAGGATTGACTTTTGACCATTTGACATCTTTTATTTACTGTTGTTTAGGCTGGTTGAATGAGTCGCCTATAAAAGCTACTTCATCTGCAAGAGAACAGGCGGCTGCACCAGCGACTGTAAGAAGTTATGTGATTTCCTCATATGAACGTGAAAGTAAGTGTGTAGCCTACGCAGTTACAAAATGGCTGTTGAAAATGTGGCACATATTTCTCTGTAACATTAGAAGTCGGATGAATGTGTTGATATGTAGGAAAGACGGGCAGACTCTCGTAGGTCTAGGCTAAACTGCAAACTATTATAAGGTCGACGTCAGACATTCAATAGTCAGAGTAGGTTTGAGCTATGATCACTTATCATGCTGACAAACCTGATGGTCTCTGTTTGAAATGGTGTGTAAAATACCATGCCTAGGCTACAAGCTCTGTCCTGCTACTGTTAGATCTATAACGTTATGGGAACTGATCTGAACAGGTTTAGGCTGGTCATCTAGGATATGTAGGCTATAGCTGAGGTATAGACCTCCATCTGTATCAGGACTAGGCTCCTGCTACTGTTACTGTTATAACGTTATGGGAACTGATCTGAACAGGTTTAGGCTGGTCATCTAGGCTATAGCTGAGGTCAGTGGTGATTTTAGCATGTCAATCTTGGTGGGGCAAAACATAAATAAAGGGGGATGCATGCCAGCAAAGCCACTGCACAACACAACACTAAACAATACATTCATTGCACTATAACGGTGAGAAACGGTGGCCACAAACTGTTAGGGCCTACATAAAGCAGAGTCCCAACAGCAGAGTCCCAACAGCAGAGTCCCGACAGCAGAGTCCCAACAGCAGAGTCCCAACAGCAGAGTCCCAACAGCAGAGTCCCATCAGCAGAGTCCCAACAGCAGAGTCCCAACAGCAGAGTCCCGACAGCAGAGTCCCAACAGCAGAGTCCCAACAGCAGAGTCCCAACAGCAGAGTCCCAACAGCAGAGTCCCAACAGCAGAGTCCCATCAGCAGAGTCCCAACAGCAGAGTCCCAACAGCAGAGTCCCGACAGCAGAGTCCCAACAGCAGAGTCTCAACAGCAGAGTCCCAACAGCAGAGTCCCGACAGCAGAGTCCCAACAGCAGAGTCCCGACAGCTGTCCTATCATTTCTCTTCATCATTTATCTTCATATGACAAGGATTAAAAAGGATGTGCCTGTAGATTGTCGTCTTGATTCGTGATGATGACTGCTGGCTAAGATTTTGAAAGTATGATGTTGACCTGATCAGTTCAATCAAAGCTACTGTAGATATAATGTGATTTGACGTCATTTTATCTGTTGGCCAATGACCTTCTTGGATGGGCACTTCTAATGTAACTCTGTGGCAGCACCCAAGGGGCTTGAATTTTCTAGCTCTACCCTTAGACTTGGCGATGACGTAGTGTCCCCATGAATGACAGAACACTGAGCGAATCACGGCACAGTGCTCCGTATTTTCTTCTGGCTTGCCCCACCACCACAGAAAGCACTGAGCTAGGCTGAAACTCCTGCATTTTGGAGCTGCCTTAGTCAAGAAAACAAAAAAGAGACCATGTGTTTTTGCGGCTTTATTAACTCAATGATAAATATATATTTATTTATTTTTACATTTTTTGCAAACTGATATGTGACACGTATTAATGCCAAAATAACATGCAAAACAGGAAAGGCCACCTGCCCTGAATGACAGGTCGCCACTGGCTGAGGAATAGCCTGTCTGTATAGATCACTGATCCCCCCCAGATCAATCAAGCCTGTTTTAGCCCTTCTGTCTACATTCTCAGATACGTTTAGAAAAGAACAGATTCAAAAATAATAAATGGCAACTTTTAATGAATACAAATAAGTGTGTGACATGGCCATGGTCTATAACACTGTCTTGACAGTTACCATGGAGAAGAGATGTCACAACTACATATTCATGTGATTGCATTAAATCACCTGACTGTTTCGATATGTCTGTTAGTAGATGTTTTATAAGAGATAATTAATAAATGATAACAATTCACATTCAAGAATTACTGTGTTAACTACAACCAACATGTTGGATCTCTGTTTAGGGGTCAGTGTTCTAAAATGAGTCTCTCTGGGGAGAGAGAGGAGGGGGGCCCTGCCTCTAAAATGAGTCTCTCTGGGGAACATGACACCAAAGCTAAGAGGTGAGATGACAATTTTGTTTAAGAATTATTAAGAGTTTAATTCCTAAATGCTATTTGCACAATTTTCCACATGTGTTTTTTAATCAGAAATGGTTGCTTATGGGTACCTTCAATATTACTGTTCTCAGATGTTTAATTAATAGATTTTAGATTTTTATTGCAAAACGCTATATATCCATTGTTTAGCTGAAATTGAATGTTCGTATCCTGTATATTTGACTGTATTATCTGGTTGTCTCACCTAGCTATCTTAAGATGAATGCACTTACCGTAAATCGCTCTGGGTAAGAGCATCTGCTAAACAGGTGGGGCTCTGCCCTGAATGACAGGTCACCACTGCTCCAAAGCAATTACATGTTGCACAGGAACCACTGACTCACTGCATGTTTCTATTATCAAGACACCTGCTGGTACCTCTTAACTGGTTAGGACAGCTCATGAGGTGTCCTAAATATCTGCCAACTAGGTGGGACACTTATGAATAAAGAGGCTTCATGCATAGCTTTAATTTATACCCATAAGAGTAGGACTAAAATGGCTTTATTCTCAGCACTTATACGACACATTTTCTACTCTGAGATGCTTTTTTGATATGGGCCCAGATCTCAAAATATTGTAACGACCCAGTATTAAATGAGTCTGTCTGGGGAGAGAGAGGACCAAATGTTCTACTCTGAGACGCTTTTTGGACATGGGCACAGATCTCAAAATATTGTTTAAAAAAACATTTTTTTTTTTGTTTGACATAATATTACTAATGTACCCGACTTTAAAGACTGCTTTTAGTTTATTTTGTGGCAGTGCTCATGTCCGCGTTCTGGAACTGTCCGCATCCCCGTACAGAACTGTCCGCGTCCACGTACGGTTTGGCGCCAAGCATATTGTCCAGTTGCGCACAGAGTGGGCTGAGGTGATCTTGGGGAATAACGACGGAGTTCGATACAGTGTTGAGACACCGAAGTTTATTGTTCAATTTGCTTTTTTTGCGTAATGGTCAGTGACAGTATAAGTGTAGCCAGATCCTTTTCACTCGCTATCCTTGTTTCATCTTGTGTGGTTCACCGGATTCGTCATCATCCTCGAGGGACAGACGAACGACCTGCTAGCTAGCCAAGCTAGTCGGTACAGCTAGCTAAGCTAGCTACTCTACCAGCATCATCCTAGTTATCCTAGCTACCACTACATCATCACTGGCTGCCTGCATTTCTTGTGGACCGATGGAGCTCCTTGGTTGTTTCTTCCACCTGTTAAATCCCGTGGAGGGCTTCTCCCTCTCTGGTTGACGGATGCTGGCCTACGAGCCCAGTTTCATAATATCACCTTCTGTCCCTGGTTATGAAGTAATCTCGAAACAGCAGGCCTTATTTTAGGTCATTTTTCACCCTACCAGCTCCTATTAGTTCTATTGAGCTCCGTGACACCGACTCGCCTGCAGAACGTTCTATTCCCAGCCCATTGTTCTGCGTCACAATGCCAGCTTCACTATTGTTATCAATGAGACCTGCCTGCGTTAACCCTGTAGGTTTACCTCAGGTAACTTATTATTAACAAGGTTACGGCTACTTGGTGAGCGTTAACCCTGTAGGTTTACCTCAGGTAACTTATTATTAACAAGGTTACGGCTACTTGGTGAGCGTTAACCCTGTAGGTTTACCTCAGGTAACTTATTATTAACAAGGTTTCGGCTACTTGGTGAGTGTTAACCCTGTAGGTTTACCTCAAGTAATTTACTATTAACAAGGTTACGCCTACTTAAGGCTCACAGTTCACCTGTGTACACCTTGTGGTAACCCATAGCGCTAGCGATGGCTGGCGAAAAGCCATGAAACATTAAACAGTTTCTGGTCATGGTTAACCATGTTTTCAGAAAAAGGTGTACAACCTAAACAAAAAGCATGTCCCTGTCCTCTTTTTCAAGAGGTGGCCGATTTAAACAGCCAGAATATTTTTATTTATTAAGAAATAACAATTTTTCTTTGATTTGTTGTTTCTAAATGGCCTCTGGGTAATTTGATATGCATCGAAATCTTTATTAGTAGGCATCAAATTGAGCGAATGCTGCACAGGTTCACTGAATTGAAAACCAAATGGATATAATGGGGTGATTGTTGTATAATCGGGTGGTCTAGCTAATGGATTTGTAGATCTGACGCAGTTGCTACCTCAGATTATGAGCCTAGCAAGTGTCAAGAATTAGTTATGTAGTAACCACAGACGGCCACAGGGAGGCGGAAGAGAGCTATAAACAATACTGTTTTTTGCCATAAAAACCCTAAACCTAACAATCAATCAAATGTATTGATAAAGCCCTTTTTACACCAGCAGATGTCACAAAGTGCTATACAGAAATATTTCAGCCTTAAGGGTAGGGTAGCCTAGAACACTTTTAGAAACTATTTTAGTAATAATATAATGTTAGTAAATGCAATTATAGTATTAAATAGCATTTTGATAATTTTGTTAATCAAAACCTGTTTACGCATTTAGCTTTTTTTGTTGTTATTAGTTATTTTATGATATTTATTATTGCAAGGCGGAACGCTTGATAAACAAGTCACATTTATTTTATTTTTCAAATGTGGTTTGAACTGGGTGACCTACTCACCTCTATGTGAAAGTCCAGAAAATGGCATCGGATAGGTGGGGCAGGTTTGAGACTGATCTAAGGAATTAACAAGAAAAATACACTTTATTCTCAGCTGCCTCACCAATGTCTGTACTTGAATTAATCACTTCTAAGTGGCGCAGTGGTCTAAGGCACTGCATTGCAGTGCTAGCTGTGCCACTAGAGATCCTGGTTCGAATCCAGGCTCTGTCGTAGCCGGCCGTGACCGGGAGACCCATGGGGCGGGGCACAATTGGCCCAGGGTAGGGGAGGAAATGGCCGGCAGGGATGTAGCTCAGTTCTTAGAGCATGGCGTTTGCAACGCCAGGGTTGTGGGTTCGATTCCCATGAGGGGCCAGTATAAAAAATAATGTATGCACTCACTAACTGTAAGTCGCTCTGGATAAGAGCGTCTGCTAAATGACGTAAATGTAAATATTTCCCATAGATGGCAGCATATGACCACGAAGCATCAGTTATAGGCTACAAGCAGCAATATGTTTCACATAAAATAGCATGCAACCAAAGACTATATGTCCCATGATTTTCTAAGATTGTCACTCATTACTTTAGTTAGCTATATATATTGTATTAGGCCTGTGTTGCTTTTGGAAGAGCAATTAAATAGTGACTATAGCAGGTGTTGAACCCCGGGTAAATAATCACTAGTCAGATGCTCCAACCTCAACCCTAGTATTCATGTGTTATAAAAAATGATCTTAATATCTGATATTGGGAGTAAACAACCTCGGAATAGAAAAGACAAGAGTGCGTCTTCCAGCCCGCCAATAAATTACATCATGCAACCCTCCCGGTTAGCAAATGTACCTCAACATGCCCCTTGCTTGTGCTAGAAGGCAGAGTGCTCGCTGCTGGTTGATGAATCTGACAATGAATGTACCAGGAAAACACCATTTTCTCGACCAGAGGTGACTCAATTAATGTTAATTGATTGGGTCTAATGGTCGTCTTGTGCTGAACTGCACATGTGCAGGCCGTCAAATCAAAGGCACTCCTTCGATATAAAGTTGTTTTTGACTAACATGAAAATGTGTCAGTTTGTTAAACTACTTAAGACAGAACATTTTCTAAATGAACAACTAAGGAAGTCATTTTTATCTCTCATTGACATCTCAAACCCCAAACCCTGGCCTGGTTTGCTTCATATGTATTCCCAGAAGACATTTTTTACATCAGCAGTTGTCACAAAGTGCTTATATAGAAACCCAGTCTAAAACCCCAAACAGAAAATGCAAAAAAAAACATTTGTCTCTCTGAAATGAAGCCATTAAGTGATCGATTTTAAACAAACACATGTCTGTCATTGAACAACACCATACCATGATTAGCTAGTGAGAAAACACAACCATTTATTTGATCATTTCTTTAAACAATGGAAGCTAATTTACGAACATTTCTGAAAATGGATATATAGCGTTTTGGAATGAAACTCTTGTTATGTTTCCCCATCTGAGTTCAGAGTAGATGAGAGATGTAATGTTTGTCTCTGTTGTGTTGAAGCCCAATCAAGCAGGAGAGACCAGCCTCCCCTGTACCCAGCTTTGTGTCCATGAAGAGTGACCAGTCTATGAATCTTCCTATAATGTTTAGAGAGGGAGACTTTTCTAGTGAACAAAGGTAAGAAGAACTCATGGGTCATGGTCAGTGAGTTAAACAACACTGTCTCTAGTCATTTCTCCTCTCCCATTTTCCCATTTATTTTTGTTGTTTGCATAATCCATAGGCTAAACCTTTTTTCCATTTTCATAGTCCTGAAACAATATTAAACAAACACTACATTCCCTCCCTGTGTGTGTGTGTGTGTCTGTCAGTGAGTGTGTGTGTGTGTACTCCCTGGATGAGGAGATGTAATCTCTATCCTGATTGCCTAGTCACTTTAACCCCTACCTACATGTACATATTACCTCAACTACCTGGTACCCCTGGACATTGACTCAGTACTGGTACTCCTCATAGCCTCATTAGTGTTATTTTATTGTGTTACTATTTCCTTTTTTTATTTAGCTAATTTTTGTTACTTTTTAACTAAATTGTTGGGAAAGGGCTCGTAAGTAAGCATTCCATGGTAAAGTGTACCACTGTTGTATTCGGCGCATGTGACAAATACAATTTCATTTGATTTCATTTGAAGGTCATGCGTAAAAACATGTCATCAGGTCGAGCAGTCGTCTTACGCCGAACGGTCGTCTCACGCCGAACTGCGCATGTGCAGGCCGTCAAATCAAAGGCACTCCTTCCATATAAAGTTGTTTTTGACTAACATGAAAACGTGTCAGTTTGTCACTTTCACGAGGTTGAAGTAATAATGTGTTCAACTACTGAAGACAGAACATTTATAAAATGAACAAATCAATCAACCAAATTAGATTTGTCACATGCTCCTAATACAACAGGTGTAGACCTTACTGTGAAATGCTTACTTACGAGCCCTTAACCAACAATGCTGAGTTAACATTTTTTTTACTAACAACTAAGGAAGTCATTTTTACTTCTTTGACTTCTCAAACCCTAAACCCTGGCCTGGTCTGCTTCATATGCGTACCACAATTATATATTTTTTTACATCAGCAGTTGTCACATAGTGCTTATATAGAAACCCAGTCTAAAACCCCAAAGAGCAAGCAATGCAGATGTAGAAGCACGGTGGCTAGGAAAAATTCCCTAGAAAGGCAGGAACCTAGGAAGAAACCTAGAGAGGAACCAGGCTCTGAGGGGTGGCCAGTCCTCTTCTGGCTGTGCCGGGGGAGATTATAAGAGTGTATGGCCATTAAGGCCAGATCATTCTTCAAGATGTTCAAATGTTCATGACCAGCAGGGTCAAATAATAATCACTGTGGTTATAGAGTGTGCAACAGGTCAGCACCTCAGGAGTAAATGTCAGTTGGCTGTTCATAGCCAAGCATTCAGAGGTCAAGACAGCAGGTGTTGTAGAGAGAGAGAAGGAGAGGGAGAGAGAGAGAGAGAGAGGGTCGAAACAGCAGGTTCGGGTCAAGGTCGCACGTCCGGTGAACAGGTCAGAGTTCCAGATCCGCAGGCAGACCAGTAGAAACTGGATCAGCAGCACGACAAGGTATCACGTCCGGTGGAGCATGTATCGATACTGATAGGATCGAAAGAAGGGGAGCGCTGCTCTCGGATCTGTTTTCTCCATTAAAATCTTTCCTTATAATTATAATTATTTCACAATACTGACCATGGATCAGCTTCTAGAAAGATATTACTACCTATGGCTGCAAAAATTGAGGTAGTTTATTCTAGTGCTTACACAATAAAAATGCACTAAATCACAGATTTGGCACATCATTGGGCACATGTTAGGCTACACATCATGAAATATATTGAGACAAATTACAGACCGTAGCCTACAAGTAGCAAAATATAACTAAATATATTGAACATTGAATATATTTCAATATGATTGAAATAGGCCTATAGCCTACTGTTTATATTGTAATGCAGTCATCTCGGTTTTCATTTGAAGCAAATTTTTATACGTCCCTTGTTTGAATCAATTGCAAAGACATTGGCAACTTTGTATTTGTATTCAACTTTGTTCTGAATTTATTGGATTTTGTAACAAAAAAACATTTGTCTCTCTGAAATGAAACCATCGTGATAGATTTTAAACAAATACATGTCTGTCATTGAACAACCCCATGCCATCTCTTTCATAATTTCTTCAAACAATAAAAGCTAATTTATGAACATTTCTGAATATGGATATATAGCGTTTTGGAATGAAACTCTTGTTTCCCCATCTGAGCTCAGAGTAGATGAGAGACGTAATGTTTGTCTCTGTTGTGTTGAAGTACAATCAAGCAGGAGAGACCAGCCTCCCCTGTACCCAGCTGTGTGTCCATGAAGAGTGACAAGTCTATGGCTCCACCTCTAAAGTTTAGAGAGGGAGACTTTTCTAGTGAACAAAGGTAAGAAGAACTCATGGGTCATGGTCAGTGAGTTAAACAACACTGTCTCTAGTCATTTCTCCACTCCCATTTTCCCATTTCGTTTTGTTGTTTTCATAATCCATAGGCTAAACCTTTTTTCAATTTTCATAGTCCTGAAACAATATTAAACAAACACAACATTCCCTGTGTGTGTGTGTGTGTGTGTGTGTGTGTGTGTGTGTGTGTGTGTGTGTGTGTGTGTGTGTGTCTCAGTGAGTGTGTGTGCACTCCCTGGATGAGGAGAGGTAATCTCCATCCTGATTGCCTAGTCATTTTACTCCTACGTACATGTACATACAGTGGGGAAAAAAAGTATTTAGTCAGCCACCAATTGTGCAAGTTCTCCCATTTAAAAAGATGAGAGAGGCCTGTAATTTTCATCATAGGTACACGTCAACTATGACAGACAAATTGAGATTTTCTTTCTCCAGAAAATCACATTGTAGGATTTTTTATGAATTCATTTGCAAATTATGGTGGAAAATAAGTATTTGGTCACCTACAAACAAGCAAGATTTCTGGCTCTCACAGACCTGTAACTTCTTCTTTAAGAGGCTCCTCTGTCCTCCACTCGTTACCTGTATTAATGTCACCTGTTTGAATTTGTTATCAGTATAAAAGACACCTGTCCACAACCTCAAACAGTCAAACTCCAAACTCCACTATGGCCAAAACCAAAGAGCTGTCAAAGGACACCAGAAACAAAATTGTAGACCTGCAACAGGCTGGGAAGACGGAATCTGCAATAGGTAAGCAGCTTGGTTTGAAGAAATCAACTGTGGGAGCAATTATTAGGAAATGGAAGACATACAAGACCACTGATAATCTCCCTCGATCTGGGGCTCCACGTAAGATCTCAGCCTGTGGGGTCAAAATGATCACAAGAACGGTGAGCAAAAATCCCACAACCAGACGGGGGGACCTAGTGAATGACCTGCAGAGAGCTGGGACCAAAGTAACAAAGCCTACCATCAGTAACACACTATGCCTCCAGGGACTCAAATCCTGCAGTGCCAGACGTGTCCCCCTGCTTAAGCCAGTACATGTCCAGGCCCGTCTGAAGTTTGCTAGAGTGCATTTGGATGATCCAGAAGAGGATTGGGAGAATGTCATATGGTCAGATTAAACCAAAAAATAACTTTTGGTAAAAACTCAACTCGTCGAGTTTGGAGGACAAAGAATGCGGAGTTGCATCCAAAGAACACCATACCTACTGTGAAGCATGGGGGTGGAAACATCATGCTTTGGGGCTGTTTTTCTGCAAAGGGACCAGGACGACTGATCCGTGTAAAGAAAAGAATGAATGGGGCCATGTATCGTGAGATTTTGAGTGAAAACCTCCTTCCATCAGCAAGGGCATTGAAGATGAAACGTGGCTGGGTCTTTCAGCATGACAATGATCCCAAACACACCGCCCGGGCAACGAAGGAGTGGCTTCGTAAGAAGCATTTCAAGGTCCTGGAGTGGCCTAGCCAGTCTCCAGATCTCAACCCCATAGAAAATCTTTGGAGGGAGTTGAAAGTCCGTGTTGCCCAGCGACAGCCCCAAAACATCACTGCTCTAGAGGAGATCTGCATGGAGGAATGGGCCAAAATACCAGCAACAGTGTGTGAAAACCTTGTGAAGACTTACAGAAAACGTTTCATCTGTGTCATTGCCAACAAAGGGTATATAACAAAGTATTGAGAAACTTTTGTTATTGACCAAATACTTATTTTTCACCATAATTTGCAAATAAATTAATAAAAAATCCTACAATGTGATTTTCTGGATTTTTTTTCTAATTTTGTCTGTCATAGTTGACGTGTACCTATGATGAAAATTACAGGCCTCTCTCATCTTTATAAGTGGGAGAACTTGCACAATTGGTGGCTGACTAAATACTTTTTTCCCCCACTGTATTTCCTAAATTACCTCAACTACCTGGTACCCCTTATTGTTATTTTATTATGTTCATTATTGTTATTTTATTATGTTACTATTTCCTTTTTTATTTAGCTAATTTTTGTGACTTTTTAACTAAATTGTTGGGAAAGGGCTCGTAAGTAAGCATTTCACGGTAAAGTGTACCACTGTTGTATTCGGCGCATGTGAGAAATACAATTTGATTTCATTTGAAGCTCATGCGCAGAAATACATCATTGGGTCTAATGGTCGTCTTGTGTTGAACTGCACATGTGCAGGCCGTCAAATCAAAGGCACTCCTTCGATATAAAGTTGGTTATGACTAACATGAAAATGTGTCCGTTTGTTAAACTACTTAAGACAGAACATTTTCAAAATTAACAACTAAGGAAGTCATTTGACTTCTTAAACCCCAAACCCTGGCCTGGTCTGCTTTATATGTATTCCCAGAATACATTTTTTACATCAGCAGTTGTCACAAAGTGCTTATATAGAAACCCAGTCTAAAACCCCAAAGAGCAAGCAATGCAGATGTAGAAGCACGGTGGCTAGGAAAAACTCATTAGAAAGGCAGGAACCTAGGAAGAAACCTAGAGAGGAACCAGGCTCTGAGGCGTGGCCAGTCCTCTTCTGGCTGTGCCGGGTGGAGATTATAAGAGTACATGGCCATTAAGGCCAGATAATTCTTCAAGATGTTCAAATGTTCATAGATGACCAGCAGGGTCAAATAATAATGACTGTGGTTATAGAGGGTGCAACAGGTCAGCACCTCAGGAGTAAATGTCAGTTGGCTTTTCATAGCCAAGAATTCAGAGGTCAAGACAGCAGGTGTGGTAGGGAGAGAGAAGGAGAGGGGGAGAGAGAGAGAGAGAGAGGGTCGATGCAGCAGGTTCGGGACAAGGTCGCACGTCCGGTGAACAGGTCAGAGTTCCAGATCCGCAGGCAGACCAGCAGAAACTGGATCAGCAGCACGACAAGGTATCACGTCCGGTGGAGCATGTATCGATACTGATAGGATCGAAAGAAGGGGAGCGCTGCTCTCAGATCAGTTTTCTCCATTCAAATCTTTCCTTAACATTATAATTATTTCACAATACTGACCACGGATCAGCTCCTAGAGAGATATTACTAATCATCATTGTTCACATGTTAGGCTACACATCATGAAATATATTGAGACAAATTACAGACAGTAGCCTACAAGTAGCAACATATAACTAAATATATTGAACATGGAATATATTTCAATATGATTGAAATAGGCCTATAGCCTACTGTTTATATTGTAATGCAGTCATCTCGGTTTTCATTTGAAGCAAATTTTTATACGTCCCTTGTTTGAATCAACTGCAAAGACATTGGCAACTTTGTATTTGTAGTCATCTTTGTTCTGAATTTATCGGTGGTCACAAAGAGACGGATAAACCATGTGATTCTATGTTTAGCGGAGATCATCTGTGTATAAAGTGACGCGGGAGGGCAAAAAAGCATCTAACGACGCACTTGGCTGTTCTACAAGTGGTCTGAGGCAGGTGTTAGAATATGAGCGTTTTCAAGTGCAACGTTAATAACGATGGTTTTGGGAAACAGCTCAGAGATTTAACAATGCTCCTACGAAGGTTCTAATGATGAACTTGGCCTTAAGACGCTTTTGGGAATCCGGACCCTGGATAAAAAACATCTGCTAAATGTTAAATGACTAAATGACAAAAAAATAAAATGTAAATGTTTTACATACAGATCTCATATTACTGTATTTATTGTTATTTTTTAAATATATTTAAATATTGATGTCACAAGTGTATCATTTGTACAGTTCTTTATTAAAAATGTAGTTATTTGTTACATTTAACTGTGTAAAATCTATGAGTACTACTTATTTCTCTGAGAGTGAGGGAGATATATAGCATTTTGCAAAAAAAAACATTTGTCTCTCTAAAATTAAGCCATTAATTGATCGATTTTAAAGAAACACATGTCTGTTATTGAACAACACCATGCCATGATTAGCTAGTAAAAAAACACAACCATTTATTTGATCATTTTTTTAAACAATAGAAGCTAATTTACTAACATTTCTGAAAATGGATATATAGCGTTTTGGAATTAAACTCTTTTTATGTTTCCCCATCTGAGCTCAGAGTAGATGAGAGATGTAATGTTTGTCTCTGTTGTGTTGAAGCCCAATCAAGCAGGAGAGACCAGCCTCCCCTGTACCCAGCTGTGTGTCCATGAAGAGTGACCTGTCTATGAATCTTCCTATACAGTTTAGAGAGGGAGACTTTTCTACTGAACAAAGGTAAGAAGAACTCATGGGTCATGGTCAGTGAGTTAAACAACACTGTCTCTAGTCATTTCTCCTCTCCCATTTTCCCATTTATTTTTGTTGTTTTCATAATCTATTGGCTAATCCTTTTTTCCATTTTCATAGCCCTGAAACAATATTAAACAAATACAACATTCCCTCCCTCCGTGTGTGTGTGTGTGTATGTGTGTGTGTGTGTGTGTGTGTGTGTGTGTGTGTGTGTGTGTGTGTGTGTGTGTGTACTCCCTGGATGAGGAGATGTAATCCCATGTTTTGTCCACAGAAACCAACAGGAGAGATCGGAATCAGAGATTCTCAGTGGTCAGTCTTCCCAGAGTCATCAAACAGACCTGGCCTCCATATTCAGTGTATGTGGTCCTGTTATGTACATTTGTTTTTGTTTACCTCAAGTAAAGTTGATCTGTCAATCATTCATTTATGTGTTAATGAGAAAGCATTTAGTCTCTTGCATAACCTATATACTTGATTTATTTCAGTTGCTTGAAGAGAATATTATGACATTTGTGAAGAACGAGCTGAAGATGTTCAAGAGGATTCTTAGTCCAGAACTCCCAGAAGGCTTTGAGAGTCAGAAGCAGGATAAGGAAGTGGTGGATGCTGAAGATGAGAAGCAGGAGAGCAGTGCCAGAGAGGGGGCTCTGAAGATCACACTGCACGTCCTGAGGAAAATGAACCAGAAGGAGCTTGCTGACACACTGGAGAAAAGTAAGAGCTGTCTGCCTCATGTTGAATGCTGTTTTATAACAAACATTTAAAAGCTGTAGCTAAAGTACAACTAAAGTAGCTGTGTAACTCAATGATATTGTAGCAGCCTTAACACAACACCTAGTGACCTCATCAACTAGCAGCAGGGATGGGTTGTGTTGATTAATTTAGACAGAGAAGAGGAGAGACAGAGGAGGGACAACATTAATAATACCATCAATAAGAGAGAGAGAGAGAGAATACCAATAATGATATAAATCAGTCACACCAGTGTGTAATGCATTATGAAAACATTTACAGCTTTATACAGACAGTTAAGAGAATAGATTATTATAATTTAAACTTTATAACACAGCATTAAATCAGACGTAATATTAATATCCTCTGTGTTATTTCTTCATTCAGATGAGCTTGCTGTGATTTGCCAACGTGAACTCAAATCTAATCTAAAGAAGAAGTTTCAATGTGTATTTGAGGGGATCGCTAAACAAGGAAACCCAACACTTCTCAATAAGATCTACACAGAGCTCTACATCACAGAGGGTGGAACAGGAGAGGTCAATAATGAACATGAGCTGAGACAGATTGAGACAACAACCAGGAAACAAGCAAGACCAGAGACTGCAATCAAATGTAACAACATCTTCAAACCCTTAACTGGACAATACAAACTTATCAGAACTGTGCTGACAAAGGGAGTCGCTGGCATTGGAAAAACAGTCTCTGTGCAGAAGTTCATTTTGGACTGGGCTGAAGGAAAAGCAAATCAGGATGTCCAATTTGTATTTTCATTCCCTTTTCGGGAGCTGAATTTGATGAAAAATGAAAAACACACTTTGATTGAACTTCTCAATCACTTCTCAATGGAAACCAAAGAATCAAGAATCTCCAACTACGACAAGTACAAAGTTCTGTTCATCTTTGATGGTCTGGATGAGTGCCGACTGCCCCTAGACTTCCAGAAGAACAAGATTTGTTTTGACGTCACAGAGTCAACCTCAGTGGATGTTCTGCTGACAAATCTCATCAAGGGAAATCTGCTTCCCTCTGCTCTCCTCTGGATAACAACCCGACCTGCAGCAGCCAATAAGATCCCGTCAGTGTGTGTTGACCAGGTGACAGAGGTACGAGGGTTCAATGACCCACAGAAGGAGGAGTACTTCAGGAAGAGATTCAGTGATTCAGAGGACCTGGCCAGCAGAATCATCTCACACATAAAGACATCAAGGAGCCTCCACATCATGTGCCACATTCCAGTCTTCTGTTGGATTTCTGCAATAGTCCTTGAACACATGCTGAAACATAAGAGAGAAGAGATGCCCAAGACTCTGACTGAGATGTACTCACACCTTGTGGAGTTTCATACCAAACAGAAGAATGAAAAGTATCTTGGGAAAGAAGAGACAGGTCCACACTGGAATAAAGAGAGCATTCTGTCACTGGGAAAACTGGCTTTTCAACAGCTTGTGAATGGCAATCTGATTTTCTATGAAGAAGACCTGAAAGAGGCTGGCATTGATGTCAATGAAGCCACAGTGTACTCAGGATTGTGCACACAGCTCTTTAAAGAGGAATGTGGGCTGTACCATGACAAGGTGTACTGCTTCGTGCATCTGAGCATTCAGGAGTTTCTGGCTGCTGTATATGTGGTCCACTCATTCATCAACAACAATGAGAATCTAATGGCGGATCAGCAATCAACGTCCAGGAACTTTTCTGTGAGGATCAGACACAAGCGTAAAGTTACTGTCTACAAGAGTGCTGTGGATAAAGCCTTACAAAGTGAGACGGGAAACCTGGACCTGTTCCTCCGCTTCCTTCTGGGCCTCTCACTGGAGTCCAATCAGAAGCACTTACGAGGTCTACTGACAAAGACAAGAAGCAGCTCACAGAGCCATGAAGAAACAGTCAAGTACATCAAGGAGAAGATCAGGGAGAATCCCTCTCCAGAGAGGTGCATCAATCTGTTCCACTGTCTGAATGAACTGAAGGACCATTCTCTAGTGGAGGAGATCCAAAGCTACCTGAGATCAGGAAGTCTCTCAGAAGATGAACTGTCACCTGCACAGTGGTCAGCTCTGGTCTTTGTGTTGCTGACTTCAGAAAAGGAGCTGGATGTGTTTGACCTGAAGAAATACTCCAGATCAGAGGAAGGTCTTCTGAGGCTGCTGCCAGTGGTCAAAGCCTCCAGAGCTGCTCTGTGAGTACATCAAATGACATATAAGAACTAATCATCAGGAAGAAATATTCAGTTTCGAGAAATATATGTATTATAATATGTATATAATATATAATATTAAATAGAAAAACGTACTGAATCAGTGCATTGGTGTTCACATTAGTATAACAATATGACCATACAATTCTAGGAGACGGAAGATGAATCTATATGTTGTTTAAGAGAATAAACCAAATGCATCTGCCATTGTCCTTCTACACTACTGGTGTTAAATTAACAGTGTGTTTGTGAAATCATGATGATCTCTCTGTCAGGCTGTCAGGCTGTGGAGTCACAGAGAAAGGCTGTGCTTCTCTGGTCTCATCTCTGAAGTCAAACCCCTCACACCTGAGAGAGCTGGATCTGAGTAACAATGACCTGAAGGATTCAGGAGTGAAGCTGCTCTCTGCTGGACTGGGGAATCCCCACTGTAAACTGGAGACTCTGAGGTCAGTATTCCTGTATCACTCAATGAACACACACTCATTGGTGCTATGCTCCAGCATTTTGGATTTGGGATAAAATGTTTCATATTAGGCGACAGTATATAATGTCACCTTTTATTTGAGGATATTTTCATACATATCTGTGTTACTGTTTAGAAATGAAAGCACTTTATGTATCTAGTTCTCCCATTTGAAAAAGTTGTAATAATTTGGACATATTCACTTGTATTGTATTAAAGTAGTCATAAGTTTAGTATTTGGTCCCATATTCCTTACCTGCAGTGATTACATCAAGCTTGTGATTCTACAAACTTGTTGAATGCATTTGCAGTTTGTTTTGGTTCACACACACTGGACACACTCACACACACTTGACACACACTGGACACACACACTGGACACACACACACACACTTGACACACACTGGACACACACACACACACTGGACACTCACACAACCTGGACACACACACACACACACTGGACACACACTTACACACTGGACACACACACACACGCTGGACACACAAACAACCTGGACACACACACTGGACACACACACACACTGGACACACAAACACACACACTAGGATTAATTTAGTCAAAAGTTTAGTATTTGGTCCCATATTCCTTACCTGCAGTGATTACATCAAGCTTGTGATTCTACAAACTTGTTGAATGCATTTGCAGTTTGTCTTGGATGTGTTTTGGATGATGTTTTTCCCAATAGAAACTGAATGGTGAATAATGTCCTGTCATTTTGGAGTCACTTCACTTGTATTGTCAGTAAGAATAGAAGATGTTTCACTTCTACATTCATGTGGATGCTACCATGATTATGAATAATCATGAATGAATCGTGAATGATGATGAATGAGAAAGTTAAAGAGGAACAAGGATCATACCCCCTCTGTTATTGGTAATGGTGAGAGGTTAGCATGTTTTGTTGTAGCCTCTGTAACTTTCTCACTCATTATTATTCATGATTCATTCATGATTTTTCTTAATCATGGCATCATCAGGATTGATTTAGTAATGTTTAGAAACATGTTATCTACTCACTTAGACAGAAGATTAATCCAGTCATCATCCACCATTCAGTTACTATCAGACAAAACATAACCCAAAACACAACCAAAACAAACTGCAAATGCAACCAACGAGTTTGGGACCAAATACTAAACTTTGACTACTTTTATACACTATAAGTGAATTGGTCAGAATACGTTTGACTTCGTCAAATGGGGGGACTAGATACATAAAGTGCTTTTATTTCTAAACGGTGAAACAGATATGTATTAAAATACCCTCAAATAAAAGGTGACATTATATACTGTCACCTCATATGAAACATTTGATCTGAAATCCAAAATGCTGGAGTACAGAGCCACATTTAAAATGTTAGCTTCACTGTCAGAATAGATATGGTGTGGACTGTATACTCAATACAATCTAAATCTGATACCTCACTGTCTGTCTTTTGACTGATACTGCTTTTTAAACTGCTCTGGTCAGTCTACTCAAATATTTGTACTATACATGTTTCTCTCTACACACAATATTATGATTTTTTCTAATAATTATATATATATGGCAGGTTTCAGGACACTGGTATAAATGAAAATGTTGAAAAAATATACTGCCACTATTTTCACCACCAAAGAATAGCAGTGTGATTTTAATATGATTTGACTCTTTGCAGGCTGTCAGGCTGTCTAGTCACAGAGGAAGGCTGTGCTTCTCTGGTCTCAGCTCTGAAGTCAAACCCCTCACACCTGAGAGAGCTGGACCTGAGCTACAATCACGCAGGAGACTCAGGAGTCAGACTGCTCTCTGCTGGACTGGAGGATCCACACTGCAGACTGGAGAAACTCAAGTATGTAGAGGGTTTATGTCAATGTTCATAACAGACATGTTGGAGTTATCAGGCTAGTTAAGACAAACATTCTGACCACCACTTGGACTAAGTTATATAAAGACTGTGTGTGTGTGTGTGTGTATGTGTGTGTCCAGTGTGTATGTGTGCACGTGTATCAGTGTATCACACACACACATACACTGGACACAAAAAATATACTGCCACAATTTTCTGTCAGGCTGTCAGGCTGTCTAGTCACAGAGAAAGGCTGTGCTTCTCTGGTCTCAGCTCTGAGGTCAAACCCCTCACACCTGAGAGAGCTGGACCTGAGTTACAATGACCTGAAGGATTCAGGAGTGAAGCTGCTCTCTGCTGGACTGGGGAATCCCCACTGTAAACTGGAGACTCTGAGGTCAGTATTCCTGTAGTTGGTCAACAAGTGATAACTGTTCACCAGATCCACATGTGTTTATCAGGCACACATAGTCCACACCATATGTGTTTGGACAGTGAAGCTTACCGTTTTATATTTGGTGCTATACTCCAGTATTTTGGATTTGAGATATAATTTTTCATATTAGGTGACATTACAGAATGTCACCTTTTATTTGATGTTAATGGTGAGAGGTTAGCATGTTTTGTTGTAGCCTCTGTAACTTTCTCATTAATTATTATTCATGATTCATTCATGATCTATCTCAATCATGGCAGTCACAGTGGATGCTACCATGATTATGAATAATCATGAATGAATCGTGAATGATAATGAATGAGAAAGTTACAGAGGAACAAGGATCATACCCCCTCTGTTATTGGTAATGGTGAGAGGTTAGCATGTTTTGTTGTAGCCTCTGTAACTTTCTCACTCATTATTATTCATGATTCATTCATGATTTTTCTTAATCAAGGCATCATCAGGATTAATTTAGTAGTGTTTAGAAACATGTTATCTACTCACTTAGACAGAAAATTACTCCAGTCATCATCCACCATTCAGTTACTATTGGGCAAAAGATAACCCAAAACACAACCAAAACAAACTTCAAATGCAACCAACGAGTTTGGACCAAATACTAAACTTTTGACTACTTTAATACACTATAATTGAATTGGTCAGAATACTTTTGACTTCTTCAAATAGGGGGACTAGATACATAAAGTGCTTTCATTTTCTAAACGGTGAAACAGATATGTATTAAAATACCCTCAAATAAAAGGTGACATTATATGCTGTCACCTCATATGAAACATTTGGTCTCAAATCCAAAATGCTGGAGTATAGAGCCACATTTAAAATGTTATCTTTGTCAAAATAGATATGGTGTGGACTGTATACTCAATACAATCTAAATCTGATACCTCACTGTCTGTCTTTTGACTGATACTGCTTTTTAAACTGCTCTGGTCAGTCTACTCAAATATTTGTACTTTTATATTTTTCTCTCTACAAGCAATACTTTGATAATTTGTCATTTCTAATAATGATACATTAATTTATGAATAGATATGGCAGGTTTCAGGACTCTGATATATCTGAACAAGTTGAAAAAATATACTGCCACTATTTTCACCACCAAAGAATAGCAGTGTGGTTTTAATATGATTTGACTCTGCAGGCTGTCAGGCTGTCTAGTCACAGAGGAAGGCTGTGCTTCTCTGGTCTCAGCTCTGAAGTCAAACCCCTCACACCTGAGAGAGCTGGACCTGAGTTACAATGACCTGAAGGATTCAGGAGTGGAGCTGCTCTCTGCTGGACTGGGGAATCCCCACTGTAAACTGGAGACTCTGAGGTCAGTATTCCTGTAGTTGGTCAACAAGTGATAACTGTTCACCAGATCCACATGTGTTTACCAGGCACACATAGTCCACACCATATGTGTTTGGACAGTGAAGCTTACAGTTTTACATTTGGTGCTATACTCCAGAATAATGTTTCATATTAGGTGACAGTACAGAATGTCACCTTTTATTTGAGGATATTTTCATACATATCTGTGTTACTGTTTAAAAATGAAATCACTTTATGTATCTAGTTCTCCCATTTGTATATGTCGTAATAATTTGGACATATTCACTTATATTGTATTAAAGTAGTCATAAGTTTAGTATTTGGTCCCATATTCCTTACCCACAGTGATTACATCAAGCCTGTGATTCTACAAACTTGTTGAATGCATTTGCAGTTTGTCTTGGTTGTGTTTTGGATGATGTTTTTCCCAATAGAAACTGAATGGTGAATAATGTCCTGTCATTTTGGAGTCACTTCACTTGTATTGTCAGTAAGAATAGAATATGTTTCTGAACACTTCTACATTTATGTGGATGCTACAATGATTATGAATAATCATGAATGAATCGTGAATGATGATGAATGAGAAAGTTACAGAGGAACAAGGATCATACCCCCTCTGTTATTGGTAATGGTGAGAGGTTAGCATGTTTTGTTGTAGCCTCTGTAACTCTCTCACTAATTATTATTAATAATTAATTCATGATTTTTCTTAATCATGTCATCATCAGGATTCAGTTAGTAGTGTTTAGAAACCTGTTATCTACTCACTTAGACAGAAGATAAATCCAGTCATCATCCACCATTCAGTTACTATTGGACAAAACATAACCCAAAACACAACCAAAACAAACTGCAAATGCAACCAACGAGTTTGGGACCAAATACTAAACTTTTGACTACTTTAATACACTATAAGTGAATTGGTCAGAATACTTTTGACTTCTTCAAAAAGGGGACTAGATACATAAAGTCAATCTAAATCTGATACCTCACTGTCTGTCTTTTGACTGATACTGCTTTTTAAACTGCTCTGGTCAGTCTACTCAAATATTTGTCATATGCATGTTTCTCTCTACAAGCAATATTATGATAATTTCTAATAAGGATACATTCATTTATGAATAGATATGGCAGGTTTCAGGACACTGATGTATCTGAATATGTAGAAAAAATATACTGCCACTATTTTCACCACCAAAGAATAGCAGTGTGGTTTTAATATGATTTTACTCTTTGCAGGCTGTCAGGCTGTCTAGTCACAGAGGAAGGCTGTGCTTCTCTGGTCTCAGCTCTGAAGTCAAACCCCTCACACCTGAGAGAGCTGGACCTGAGCTACAATCACCCAGGAGACTCAGGAGTCAGACTGCTCTCTGCTGGACTGGAGGATCCCCACTGTAAACTGGAGACTCTGAGGTCAGTATTCCTGTAGTTGGTCAACAAGTGATAACTGTTCACCAGATCCACATGTGTTTACCAGGCACACATAGTCCACACCATATGTGTTTGGACAGTGAAGCTTACAGTTTTACATTTGGTGCTATGCTCCAGCATTTTGGATTTGAGATATAATGTTTCATATTAGGCAACAGAACAGAATATCACCTTTTATTTTAGGTTATTTTCATACATATCTGTGTTACAGTTTAGAAATGAAATCACTTTATGTATCTAGTTCTCCCATTTGAAAAAGTCTTAATAATTTGGACATATTCACTTATATTGTATTAAAGTAGCCATAAGTTTAGTATTTGGTCCCATATTCCTTACCTGCAGTGATTACATCAAGCCTGTGATTCTACAAACTTGTTGAATGCATTTGCAGTTTGTCTTGGTTGTGTTTTGGATGATGTTTTTCCCAATAGAAACTGAATGGTGAATAATGTCCTGTCATTTTGGAGTCACTTCACTTGTATTGTCAGTAAGAATAGAAGATGTTTCTGAACACTTCTACATTCATGTGGATGCTACCATGATTATGAATAATCATGAATGAATCGTGAATGATGATGAATGAGAAAGTTACAGAGGAACAAGGATCATACCCCCTCTGTTATTGGTAATGGTGAGAGGTTAGCATGTTTTGTTGTAGCCTCTGTAACTCTCTCACTAATTATTATTAATAATTAATTCATGATTTTTCTTAATCATGTCATCATCAGGATTCAGTTAGTAGTGTTTAGAAACCTTTTATCTACTCACTTAGACAGAAGATAAATCCAGTCATCATCCACCATTCAGTTACTATTGGACAAAACATAACCCAAAACACAACCAAAACAAACTGCAAATGCAACCAACGAGTTTGGGACCAAATACTAAACTTTTGACTACTTTAATACACTATAAGTGAATTGGTCAGAATACTTTTGACTTCTTCAAATGGGGGACTAGATACATACAGTCAATCTAAATATCATACCTCACTGTCTGTCTTTTGACTGATACTGCTTTTTTAAATGGTCTGGTCAGTCTACTCAAATATTTGTACAATACATTTTTCTATCTAAAAGCAATAATTTGATAATTTCAAATAATGATACATTTAATTTATGAATGGATATGTCAGGTTTCAGGACACTGATATATCTGAATATGTTGAAAAAATATACTGCCACTATTTTCACCACCAAAGAATAGCAGTGTGATTTTAATATGATTTGACTCTTTGCAGGCTGTCAGGCTGTCTAGTCACAGAGGAAGGCTGTGCTTCTCTGGTCTCAGCTCTGAAGTCAAACCCCTCACACCTGAGAGAGCTGGATCTGAGTAACAATGACCTGAATGATTCAGGAGTGAAGCTGCTCTCTGCTGGAATGGGGAATCCCCACTGTAAACTGGAGACTCTGAGGTCAGTATTCCTGTAGTTGGTCAACAAGTGATAACTGTTCACCAGATCCACATGTGTTTACCAGGCACACATAGTCCACACCATATGTGTTTGGACAGTGAAGCTTACAGTTTTACATTTGGTGCTATGCTCCAGCATTTTGGATTTGAGATATAATGTTTCATATTAGGCAACAGAACAGAATATCACCTTTTATTTTAGGTTATTTTCATACGTATATAAAAAAAAAAAAAAAAAAAATGTATATGTGTTACAGTTTAGAAATGAAATCACTTTATGTATCTAGTTCTCCCATTTGAAAAAGTCTTAATAATTTGGACATATTCACTTATATTGTATTAAAGTAGTCATAAGTTTAGTATTTGGTCCCATATTCCTTACCCACAGTGATTACATCAAGCCTGTGATTCTACAAACTTGTTGAATGCATTTGCAGTTTGTCTTGGTTGTGTTTTGGATGATGTTTTTCCCAATAGAAACTGAATGGTGAATAATGTCCTGTCATTTTGGAGTCACTTCACTTGTATTGTCAGTAAGAATAGAAGATGTTTCTGAACACTTCTACATTCATGTGGATGCTACCATGATTATGAATAATCATGAATGAATCGTGAATGATGATGAATGAGAAAGTTACAGAGGAACAAGGATCATACCCCCTCTGTTATTGGTAATGGTGAGAGGTTAGCATGTTTTGTTGTAGCCTCTGTAACTCTCTCACTAATTATTATTAATAATTAATTCATGATTTTTCTTAATCATGTCATCATCAGGATTCAGTTAGTAGTGTTTAGAAACCTGTTATCTACTCACTTAGACAGAAGATAAATCCAGTCATCATCCACCATTCAGTTACTATTGGACAAAACATAACCCAAAACACAACCAAAACAAACTGCAAATGCAACCAACGAGTTTGGGACCAAATACTAAACTTTTGACTACTTTAATACACTATAAGTGAATTGGTCAGAATACTTTTGACTTCTTCAAAAAGGGGACTAGATACATAAAGTCAATCTAAATCTGATACCTCACTGTCTGTCTTTTGACTGATACTGCTTTTTAAACTGCTCTGGTCAGTCTACTCAAATATTTGTCATATGCATGTTTCTCTCTACAAGCAATATTATGATAATTTCTAATAAGGATACATTCATTTATGAATAGATATGGCAGGTTTCAGGACACTGATGTATCTGAATATGTAGAAAAAATATACTGCCACTATTTTCACCACCAAAGAATAGCAGTGTGGTTTTAATATGATTTTACTCTTTGCAGGCTGTCAGGCTGTCTAGTCACAGAGGAAGGCTGTGCTTCTCTGGTCTCAGCTCTGAAGTCAAACCCCTCACACCTGAGAGAGCTGGACCTGAGCTACAATCACCCAGGAGACTCAGGAGTCAGACTGCTCTCTGCTGGACTGGAGGATCCACACTGCAGACTGGAGAAACTCAAGTATGTAGAGGGTTTATGTCAATGTTCATATCAGACATGTTGGAGTTATCAGGCTAGTTAAGACAAACATTCTGACCACCACTTGGACTAAGTTATATGCTGACTGTGTGTGTGTGTGTGTGTGTGTGTGTGTGTGTGTGTGTGTGTGTTTGTGTGTGTGTGTGAGTTCAGGTGTATCCCTCAATGACTGTCTGTTCTTCTGCTTACCGCTACAGTGTGGAACATGGTGGAGAGAACACAATGAAACCTGGACTTAGAAAATGTGAGTGTTGACTGCTGTGAAGAATATGACTAATAATAAGTCTTAATTCAAGTGAAGTCAAAGTCAAAGACCACCATCATTACTGACTTGGTCATATTAAATATAAGCTGTAGTTCTAAAGAAGCACAAATCAGGGACACCAAAGTTTACAAAGAGTTGCTTTGACAATGTGTGTGTCTGTGTGTGTGTGACGTGTCTGTGTTACTTTAGAAATGTGTGTGTGTGTTAAGGGTGTGTGTGTGTGTGTCCAGGATGTGTGTGTGTGTGTGTGTTTGTGTGTGTGTGTGTGTGTGTTCAGTTTGTGTGTGTGTGTGTTTGTGTTTGTTCAGGATGTGTGTGTGTGTGTGTGTGTGTGTGTGTGTTTTCAGTGTGTGTGTTCAGTGTGTATGTGTGTGTGTGTGTGTGTGTGTGTGTAATTAACAGGAATAAGTGTGTTTTATATTACCATACATAACATATGATCATTCAACAAGTCTCAAGTTACCTTAACTTCTCCTTTTGATACCTAGAAACATCTACATTAAATGAATTAGTGAAAAGTGAGTTAACATTCTAATGTGAATGATGATGATTTCTAATATTGTGTCTGGTTTCATCCATCAGATGTCTGTGATCTCACACTGGACCTAAACACAGTAAACAGATTCCTCTCTCTGTCTGAGGAGAACAGAAAGGTGACATGGAGGAGAGAGGAGCAGCCGTATCCTGATCACCCAGAGAGATTTGAGATCTGTAGTCAGGTGCTGTGTAGAGAGGGTCTGACTGGGCGCTGTTACTGGGAGATAGAGTGGAGTGGGAGAGGGGTTGGTATAGGAGTGACATATAAAGGAATCAGCAGGAGAGGAGTGGGTGATGACTGTGGGATTGGATGGAATGACAAGTCCTGGAGTCTGATCTGCTCTGACAACCGTTACTATGCCAGGCACAATAATAAGTCCACTACCATAGACGTCCCCTCCTCCAGCTCCCACAGAGTAGGAGTGTATCTGGACTGGCCAGCCGGCACTCTGTCCTTCTACAGAGTCTCCTCTGACACACTGACCCACCTGAACACATTCCACTCCACATTCACTGAGCCCCTCTATCCAGGGTTTTTGGTTTATGTTGACTCCTCAGTGTCCCTATAAATAATAACCATGGTAACACTGGACACACACACACACACACACACACACACACACACACTGAACACACACACACTGGACACACACACACACACACACACTGGACTCACACACCCTGGATACACACACACACACTGGACACACACACACACTGGACACACACACGCACACTGGAAACACACACACACACACTGGACACACATGCACACACTGGACACACATGCACACACTGGACACACACACACACACTGGACACACACACGCACACTGGATACACACACTGAACACACACACACACACACACACACTGAACACACATACACTGAACACACACACACACTGGACACACACAACAACAACAACACACAGACACTGGACACACACACACTGGACACACACACACACACACACACACACACACACACACAAAGGACACACACACTGGACACACACACTGGACACACACACACTGGACACATATCCACACACACACACTGGACACACACTGGATTCACACACACATACATACACACTGGACACACACACACTGAACACACACACTGAACACACACACTGAAAACACACACACACTGAACACACACACACACACACTGGATACACACTGGACATACCCACACTGGACACACACACACACACTGGACACACACACACACACTGGACACAAAAACACACACACTGGACACACACATACATACACATTGGACACACACACACACACTGAACATTATACGTCATCTAGCAGACGCTCTTATCCAGAGCGACTTACAGTTAGTGAATACATATTTTTTTATACTGGCCCCCCGTGGGAATCGAACCCACAACCCTGGCGTTGCAAACGACATGCTCTATCAACTGAGCTACATCCCTGCCGGCCATTCCCTCCCCTACCCTGGACGACGCTGGGCCAATTGTGCGCCGCCCATGAGTCTCCCGGTCGCTTGGATTCGAACCAGGATCTCTAGTGGCACAGTTAGCACTGCGATGCAGTGCCTTAGACCACTGCGCCAATCAGGAGAACACACACACACGCATGACACACACACACACTGGACACACACACACCCAATGGACACACACACACACACACACACACACACACACACTAAACACACACACACACTGGACAAACACACACAGGACACACACACTGGACACACACACTCACACACTGAACACACACACACACACACTGAACACACACACATACTGGACACACACACATTGAACACACACACACACACACACACACACACACTGGACACACACACCCACTGGACACACACACAGTGGACACACACAGTGGACACACACAGTGGACATACACACACTCTGGACACATTTCCATGTGTTGTATTTTGATGAAAGGAAATCCCATATAGCCTACTGGACAGGACTTTGCTATGGCATCTTCTGTTTGGGTGTCTCAGGTCAGTTCTGAGCCATGATCAGAATGTGTCTCTGTCTATTTCCAGCCCTGCCATTTCTACCTGTCCTGATCTAGTGTTTCACCCCTGACCTCCTCACACCGTCTCACTGTCCATGTCTGCTTTTAGCTCCCACCTCTACTTCACTGTGTTATAATGGACCTTATGCTTGTTATGTCACCTCTGGAAACAGTTATCAAACATACTGACCTTTCTGACCCTATCCCATGGCCCTACTTTCTACAACTGAACATTTAAATACCTCTATGAGTTTTGTTTTGTGTCCATTTACGTATTTATGTATTTGTTGTATATTGGGGTTGTGCTGCAGAGCATCATGGGGGTTTGTATGTGTTGAGATGATCACGTTCCAGATAAATGGTTGAACTGATTCCTGTCTCCTGTCTCATCATTATTGAATTGTTATACAGACGTGGTTATAAAACCCACGAGACATAACAACAGATTGGCGATGAGTAAGTCTGAATCTATTCTGTCTGGAAGAAGTGGGTTTTTACAACTGTTTAAAACTGTTATTTTCTGTGGTACAGTCTAGGCTAATGTTAGCACAGTGTATTGCTAGCAGAGGCAAGTGCATAGTCAAGCTAGCTAAGAAAGAGTTAACCAGTGGTGTAAAGTACTTCAGGAAAAATACTTTAAAGTACATAACAAACAGGTTCAAGAAAATGGGGACTATATTAAAACAATAGGAGAAGTACTACTACTTACAGCCACACAAAACATTGCACAAAGAGGACATGATGAGTCTGCAGAGTCTGATAATAAAGGGAACTTCATGGCAATCCTAGAAACAATAGCTAAGCATGACACAACTGTGGAAAAAAGGTTGACTTCCATTCATAATGCAAAATACACAAGCAAAGGGATTCAGAATGAGGTTCTGAGTTGTTTGGCAGACATGGTTCCAACAGAGATGATAGAAGAAGTGGAAGACAGTGAGGTCTTCAGCATAATGGCAGACGGAAAACAAAAGATGTTAAAACAAAAGGATCAGATATCTCCAGTACTCAGGTACTATTTCAGTGGAGCTGTCCATGAGAGCTGTCTCCACTTTGAATCGGCTGATCCACTAGATGCAGCAGGGCTTACTGACTAAATCATACACATATTAGAAAGTCATGGTCTTGAATACAAAACCAACCTAGTAGGCCAAGCATATGACGGTGCTTCAGTTATGAGTGGCAAGCATTCAGGCGTCCAGGCAACGCATTAAAGAACAAGCAAAGCCTTTTACCTCCACTGCAGTGCACACTGTCTAAACTTAGTTTTAGTGGATACAGTCAAAGCTGTCCCTGAGGTAGGACAGTTCTTCTCCTTACTAGAAAGACTGTATGTCTTCACATCTGGGTCATATGCGCATCAAAAATGGCTTAGCGTACAAAGAGAGATGTACCCAGGTGCACCTAGAGAGCTTCAGAGACTAAGTGACACTCGCTGGGCATGTCGATATATGGCTCTTCATACTATTATGGATAGATTGCCTGCCGTTAAGCGAGTCCTGCAAGACATAGTCCAAGAACACAACGGTGACAGATCTGTTGAGGCACGAGGTCTGCTTGCACAGATAGATTTACAATTAATTGTGTTCCTTGTTACACAGCATAAAGTTTTTGGAGAAGCAACATTTCTATCAGAGATGCTACAGTCTTCATCACTTGACCTGTCAAAGGCTGTTGATTTAGTTGAAGCCTTAGTTCAAACTTTGAATGACTACAGGGATGAGTCATTTTCTGATGACCTATGGAATGAAGTGTTGAACACAGCTGAGCAATGTGATACTGCAATACAGCCCCCTGCAAAACCACCAAAAAAGCTATGCTCTCAATTTAATGGAGACTGTGTACTCAGTACAGTAGGTCAGAGGTCAGATCCAGAAATAGATTAAAGACAGTTTTCCTACAACTTTTTTCTACCCTGTCTTAGATCAGATGCTCAATGAGCTCAACAGACGATTCTCTAGCAGAAACTGTGACATAATGAATGGCGTCCAAACTCTAAACCCCAAAAGTGATGCATTTCTCAAAGAGAAGTCCCTGTTTCCATTTGCTAGAATGTATGAATCAAATATTGAGGACTTGGGGCATGAACTACATCAGTTCAGAAGAATTTGCCAAAGGAAAATCCAGAGTGGCATGCAGAGACCCTCCAGTGTAGTAGAGATAGCATTATTCATTCAGCCTTATAAAGAAGTTTTCTTTCAGCTCTTTAAACTGTGCAAAATAGCTGTTTCAATCCCTGTTAGTACCGCTTCTTGTGAACAGAGTTTTTCTGCACTAAAGCTGGTGAAAACGTATCTTAGGTCCACAATGTCAGATGAGAGATTAAGGAATTTAGGTGTATTAAGTATTGAGTCAAGCAGGGCAAAGGCCTTGAATCTAGATGAATTCTTTTTGCAAGAAACCACAAAAACCGTAGAATACAGTTGATGTAACTGATACTGAATATGTAATGCAAATGTAAAAAATGTAATGTAAATGCAAATAATACATGATTATAAACATGGTCATTTGTCTATTAATGCCTGCAATGCAGTGAAGAAAACGACATGACAACAATAATGTGTGATGTAACTGGCCCCTCTAACAGTACAACTGGCCCCAGCCTGGCCCCTCCCACTGGGAATGTTCTAGAACCACCACTGCTGCTACGGCGACATTGGCCCAGTTATTGTTGAATAATAATGAAGCTAGGTCGATTCAATTCAAATAATATAGCTAGTAACTTCAAAATACTTACAGCTGAAATACACTGCCGTTTTCTTTGTGAACATGGTGAGATGGAGGAAGCCGCATCCACATGTAGAGTTGACGGGGGAGGGGACAAGTTTCCCAAATAGACACTGGCTTTGGATCAGGTTTAAATTCCCCCCACTAATGATCCTTGTTAGGTTTGGGGGAGGGGAAGCTGATCCTAGATCTGTATCTAGGGGAAACTTCACCCCAGCAAAGAGAGATGGGGGAAGAGGAGGAGAGAGAGCGTTGCTCTCAGGATTGACAGATCATGTACAAAATCTACCAGTAGGAAATTGGTGTCAGAATATAATTTCTGACCTTTAGCAGTTCTAATGTCTTCATTTGCTCCATTTCATTAGTCTTGTTGATTGATTGCTGATATCTAGTTTCACAAGTGAGATGGTGTTGATGAAGAGCATCCATCCGTTTTAGTAACGCATTAATAGTAATGCATTCATAGACATATAGTTGATACTGGTGGTCCTACCCATCCCCCACTTCACTCCATTAACCCTACACTTGCTGCTCACATGGTGGTTTGTCTAAATGTATCTGACCTTAGGTCAGTTTTTAAGGTTCAGAAGGTAAAGATTGTGTTAGGCTGTGTCAGGAGCACTAGTGGTAGTGCTGCCGCTCCCAGATCACACATTGCCCTATATAAGTAAATACTGTAGCAAGCTGAACCCAACACCTACCAATTACCACCTGCTGATCTCTTGGTGTAATGTATAAGCTGTTGGCTTGATAGTCGCTGGACCTGGGTTCGAGTCCTGGTTGGAGCTATCCCTTAATTCGTTACATTGGTGTCAGAAGTGGGATCGTGCCTGTGAGGCCATCAAAGAGGCGTGTACACGTGAGAGACTTGCTATAAAGAAGTGTGGGGGCATGCTCTCCCCAAGGATGGGGGTAATGTAGCGACCTTAATCCAACACCTAGCCACATCATCGAGAGGTTCGGACCTCTTGGCGTAGCGCTTGTTGAGTTCTGACTTCTAAACATGAAATATACCTATTCATGTCACTGAGGGAGAGAGGGGAATGTATAACGTATAATGTTAGTCATCAGGGATCCTATTGGAGGAGAAGAGACACAGTCTGGTACAAGTCAACATGACAGCCGTGAGTTGGGGAGGAGTGAGCAATTTGGGCAGAGGTCAGGTTAGATGAAGTGAGGAAGAACATATATCACTAATCTTCTGGATAGCAACAGAGGTGTATTGGCTGTTCAGATGTGGAAGGAGGGGCTCAGCATAGGAGGAAGGGTTCAATACCAGTGCTTGTGTGAATATGTTCTTTGTCTTATGCAGCTGTATGATCCAATGGGTGAATAAACTTGGTTTGAGCTTTACTAAACGTCCCTGAGTTTTACTAGGTTCATTTAGAACCTAACACGCTTAAGGTGTTGGCTTGACAGTTGATGGACCCAGGTTCAAAACCTGTTTGGGGCTACCCCCTGAATTCACTACAATATATTTGTTGCCTACGGGCAGGGAGACCCGGGTTTGAGACGAAAGGGGCATTACACCGTTGCTGTTCGCAAAAAAACACTACATTGGTGGAATCAGTGGAATGGTGCATTGGGAGAGGTGTGCACATTTCATGGGCGGGATCTGTACCCAGGTGTCCCATGGGAAAAACCAGTGTCTTGACCATTAGACCAAGAGGTAATGCCCTCTTGACCTGAGGGTGACACTGATTTTGAAGTTGAAGGCAGGACTACCTCAGTACCAGATCATGAGACAGACTCATGTTTTCTACACACATGGGATAGTGTAAAAGGAACTTAGCCTAGGAAGCCCATGCTAGAAGTGTTAGGAGGTGGAAGTTAGAGAATTAGTCCAGTAACTGAAAGGTCACTGGTTTGAGTCCTGAGCCAGGCAACAAAACGTGGGATTTGATCTGAACTGGCAGATCTGTGACCAACCCCTTCAGAAAGACAAATTCCCTTTGTTCCCTGTAACATGGACTAATAAAGTTGTACTGTACTGTGCTGTGCTGCACTTTATTGAACAGAACCTGAGAGTCCAGCATGTCAGGGGATGGGATGGGGGGTGGGGGGTGAGAGCAGCAGTGGGGGATGGGTAGCTAGTCCTTGATTGGCTGTAGACCTGGGAGCCACAACTGCCAAGAGAAATTCAATCTACCCTTTTTATCAGCCAAGCCAACATACTGTTTTACACACCCTTTTTGTGGACTGTTAATGTTTATATTTAAAATCAACACTGAGCTTTTCATGTTATAATCTGTTATTTATCAAATCTGATAGTAAGATATTGAAACCATATACAATATGCACTAGAAATGGTTGTAATGAAAACCTGGGACACTCCTATAGACCTATGGAATTATGAGGAGGGGGAAATTATGTATTTCTGAAAGATATCAAGTAATTTAGGATTTGAAGTCAATTCTTGCGTGGGAAACTGCAGTCTGGTTTGTTTGTCTGAGTGAACAGAGAAGTTGGGGGAAGGGAATACACATACAATGTTTCAATCTCCAACTGTCTTGTTTCACAGACTCCTGTGAGAGAGAATATAGTAGACGGTTGCTGTCAAAAAGTGATTGGTGAGTTTTCCTGTGTCCTGTGTTTATGACCTTTTAAGGACATCCTGTCCGGACGTTCTCTTCACTATTTAGGGTGTGCTTATGTAACTTGATAGTGCAGCTGTTTCTTTGAAGTAAAGCACATTGATGGGGAATATATTATCTACTATGCTGTGAGAGAAAGAGCACATGTTTACCTGATTTGTTAAATATTAATAGTTAACAATGAATATGATTAACAATAGTAGAGACATTTCTTAACTACCAATGCTGTGCTTTTGGTAAGGATGGTTCCCTCTAGCTCCCTGCAGCTGGTCTGGGCGTGTAGTCAAGGACATGGGATAGAGATCAACTGGAGGAACAGGTAGACCTGGATTGTTTCAATTTCTCGTTGCTTCCACACAGACACAAGAAGAAAACATGGTGGCTCCTGATCTGCCAGGGAGGGGCGTGCTTGGATGAAAAGCAGAGATTGTTTTGGACAATTTGCAGAACTAATGAAGAGATATACAAATCCTGTTGACTCTGTATTAACTTCTGCCTGCAATTGCATAACTAAGGATATTTTACATATACTCAGAAGCCGTTGTCTGTGTCATTTTCTAAAGTTTAAAGTTTGTTTAAGAATAAGAGAATATCAGCACTGTGCAAAGAACCCTCTATAACATGTTTGAAATAAAACGTAATGGCCTGGTGATTGATGTGTCGTGTACTGACCTAGTTGAACTTAAAGTTTGAGAAATTTGAAACAGTTTTTTTGTAGTGAACTTATGGAGCTGCTGTGTAGTGAGCTTGTGACCCCTTGTAGAATGAAAAAGTAATTTCTGGGTAGGTCTGCCTTAGTATAAGTAAGTGTTAGACTTGTCCTGTGAACACTACGAGTGACAAGAAACCTCAAGAGAGATCAACCACAGAAAACTCCAGAAAACACGTCTCCTAGACCAATTCTAGGTGTGTTGTGTCCTTCATGTCTGGGCCACAATGACAAAACCATCGATGCCATTCTTTGTGATGCACCTGATTGTTTTAACGGTGGGATTGATATGAGTGGAGGCCAACCGGACGATTCAACAGTGAAGATTTTCACACACAGCTGTCTCAACAACCTTTTTCAGCCAAAAACCGGGAGTTTTTCTCCTGCGTTTCGCATGAGGGAATCGCTTAAGATAAGACTTGCTCTATGTCAGATCTAAAAGGCCCTGAATGGAACATCCCTGCCTGGGTACGCATTGGAAGAGGAAGTCTGTGGGCCAGATGATTTGAAAGTCATACGAATCTCTTCAGTAGTGTAGAGTCCAGACTCCAAAGTGACAATTTTAGGTTGTTCTGAATTCAATAGCGCAAATGCCACCCAATCTGTTAGTTCGTATGTATTTTCAAACGCTTGCACAGAGGTCAACTATTTAAGACGGGGATTTGGAGACTGATGGGGGTGTCGGGTTACAAAAGGCCCCTGAAAAGGAGAAAAATACTGATTCTGCTTTTTTTCTAAGAAAAACATTATTATAATAATCATACATTTAAACATGTATTGTTTAGTAATACAGTTTATGATCCATATAAAGGTTTAGTAGTAAACATTAGTGTCATAGTTTAATATTCAATATTGTATAGTGAACTTTAATAACTTGTATATATATGCTTCCATTTCTGTAGTAACATTTTAGAAGAAAATAAAAAGTTTGAAAGAAAATTGTATTTACCTTCAATGATTTACAGCTCTCTCTCTCTTTCTCTCTCTTTTCCCCTATCTATCTATATATATTTCTCCCTCTCTCTCTCTCTCTCTCTCTCTCTCTCTCTCTCTCTCTCTCTCTCTCCTCTCTCTCTCCTCTCTCTCCCTACTCTCTCTCTCTCTCTCTCTCTCTCTCTCTCTCTCTCTCTCTCTCTCTCTCTCTCTCTCTCTCTCTCTCTCTCTCTGTCTCTCTCTGTCTCTCTCCCTACTCTCTCTCTCTCTGTCTCTCTCTCTCTCTCTCCCTACTCTCTCTCTCTCTCTCTCTCTCTCTCTCTCTCTCTCTCTCTCTCTCTCTCTCTCTCTCTCTCTCTCCCTACTCTCTCTCTCTCTCTCTCTCTCTCTCTCTCTCTCCTCTCTCCCTACTCTCTCTCTCTCTCTCTCTCTCTCTCTCTCTCTCTCTCTCTCTCTCTCTCTCTCTCTCTCTCTCTCTCTCTCTCTCTCCTCTCTCTCTCTCTCTCTCTCTCTCTCTCTCTCTCTCTCTCTCTCTCTACACAAGAGCCACTGGTTCTTTGGGTTGTGTGTGTGTGTGTGTGTGTGTGTGTGTGTGTGTGTGTGTGTGTGTGAGCGTGTGTGGTGTTTCTTTAAAACAACTGTTTTGTAAACCTGTTTACCCTTTTAGAAAGAGTTCTCAGCTATCCATATTTTTAATGGTCAACAGTTTGCTCATCTAGGGAGTCCCTTACACACAAGGGAACTGAATGTACACATGGGGTCCCCCAAGTGTCTTTGAAACTACTTTTTTAAACCTGTTTAACCTTTAACCTTTTAAAAATAGCTCTCAGGGGGGGGGTGTCCGGGAATGTCCGGGAGGCGTCCGAGGATGGAATGTCCAGTGGATGTCTCAATCAATTAAAAATAAAAAGGTAATTGTATTCTTAAAGATGTCCCGTTTTACTGCTGACCTAAACAGATCCATTTGACCCATAAAAGAGCGTCCGTGGGATGTCTCAGTCAACCAAGAAAAAAGACCCAGAGGACCAGAAGGCCTGAAGACATACATCTTAAAGAGACTCCTTGAATCATTTATTCCTCATGGAGCATTTTGAAGGTGAGTTGAATTTTCAATATGATGAAGGATTCTATATCTAACTATGCATATATATATATATATATATACAGTGGGGAAAAAAAGTATTTAGTCAGCCACCAATTGTGCAAGTTCTCCCACTTAAAAAGATGAGAGAGGCCTGTAATTTTCATCATAGGTACACGTCAACTATGACAGACAAAATGAGAAAAGAAATTCCAGAAAATCACATTGTAGGATTTTTAATGAATTTATTTGCAAATTATGGTGGAAAATAAGTATTTGGTCAATAACAAAAAAGTTTCTCAATACTTTGTTATATACCCTTTGTTGGCAATGACACAGGTCAAACGTTTTCTGTAAGTCTTCACAAGGTTTTCACACACTGTTGCTGGTATTTTGGCCCATTCCTCCATGCAGATCTCCTCTAGAGCAGTGATGTTTTGGGGCTGTCGCTGGGCAACACGGATTTTCAACTCCCTCCAAAGATTTTCTATGGGGTTGAGATCTGGAGACTGGCTAGGCCACTCCAGGACCTTGAAATGCTTCTTACGAAGCCACTCCTTCGTTGCCCGGGCGGTGTGTTTGGGATCATTGTCTTGCTGAAAGACCCAGCCACGTTTCATCTTCAATGCCCTTGCTGATGGAAGGAGGTTTTCACTCAAAATCTCACGATACATGGCCCCATTCATTCTTTCCTTTACACGGATCAGTCGTCCTGGTCCCTTTGCAGAAAAACAGTCCCAAAGCATGATGTTTCCACCCCCATGCTTCACAGTAGGTATGGTGTTCTTTGGATGCAACTCAGCATTCTTTGTACTCCAAACACGACGAGTTGAGTTTTTACCAAAAAGTTATATTTTGGTTTCATCTGACCATATGACATTCTCCCAATCCTCTTCTGGATCATCCAAATGCACTCTAGCAAACTTCAGACGGGCCTGGACATGTACTGGCTTAAGCAGGGGGACACAGCAGGATTTGAGTCCCTGGCGGCGTAGTGTGTTACTGATGGTAGGCTTTGTTACTTTGGTCCCAGCTCTCTGCAGGTCATTCACTAGGTCCCCCCGTGTGGTTCTGGGATTTTTGCTCACCGTTCTTGTGATCATTTTGACCCCACGGGGTGAGATCTTGCGTGGAGCCCCAGATCGAGGGAGATTATCAGTGGTGTTGTATGTCTTCCATTTCCTAATAATTGCTCCCACAGTTGATTTCTTCAAACCAAGCTGCTTACCTATTGCAGATTCAGTCTTCCCAGCCTGGTGCAGCTCTACAATTTTGTTTCTGGTGTCCTTTGACAGCTCTTTGGTCTTGGCCATAGTGGAGTTTGGAGTGTGACTGTTTGAGGTTGTGGACAGGTGTATTTTATACTGATAACAAGTTCAAACAGGTGCCATTAATACAGGAAACGAGGGGAGGACAGAGGAGCCTCTTAAAGAAGAAGTTACAGGTCTGTGAGAGCCAGAAATCTTGCTTGTTTGTAGGTGACCAAATACTTATTTTCCACCATAATTTGCAAATAAATTCATAAAAAATCCTACAATGTGATTTTCTGGATTTTTTTTCCTCAATTTGTCTGTCATAGTTGACCTGTACCTATGATGATAATTACAGGCATCTCTCATCTTTTTAAGTGGGAGAACTTGCACAATTGGTGGCTGACTAAATACTTTTTTTCCCCACTGTATATATATATATATATATATTATTTATGTTGTATATTAAAAATGAATATTTTTAATAATGTATTGTATAAAATGATATAATATATAATGAATGAGATGTTGTGTTGATTTTTTTAAACGAGAATGGACTCTACCTACATATGTATATATCCTACTGTTTATACCAAACAAATGTCAATTTTATGTGACGTCTCAAGGTGTCTCAGAACCCATGAAAATGCATGCGAAAAAAAGGCTCAAGAGGGGACCACTGGCTCCACCTAGTGGATGTACCGTTACCACACAGTTACATAAAAATTACTAGTCACTTGATTGTGTGTGTGTGTGTGTGTGTATCTAGAATGTTAGTATAATATTATGTATATATATATATATATATATATATATATATATATATACCTACATATGTATTTATCTTACTGTTTTTACCAAACAAATTTCAATTTTATGTGAAATGTCTCGAAGTATCTCAGAACCATGAAATGACATGCCAAAGCAAGGCTCTAATCAAGAGTGGACCACTTTCTCCACCTAGTGGAGGTTCAGTTACATCACAGTTTAAAAAAAATAACCTAGCCACTTGCTTATGTACAGTATATGAATATACAGAGACATGAGACAAAACAATGGACCTGAAGAATGGAATAAGTTAGAATACCTCTATGATTCATTTCATTTGTCAGTTCTTCCAGCTAATGTGAGATGTTTAGATGACAGAACATTTGAGGACACATGCTGTAATTTAGCTGGCCATCTTTTCCCCTCCCTTTCTGGCTGTCCTCCCCCTTCCCTTCTAAGTTCAAGGTGGTTTATTTGTCATATACATGGAGTTAACATTGCAATGAAATGCTGACTAGCAGGTCAACCTCTTGACAACAACAATAGAACAAGTCAGTAGCTAAGTTAATATAAAGAGTAATACAATAGTAATAAACCCTGCATTCATAACTATCCTTAACCTACCTGGGGTGTTTCTGGGATAGAGGGTTGATATAAAAGTCAATATAATCAGCAATACAGGAAGATTCTGAGACACAATCACTTACTATTGGTCAGCCGTAGGGAACCGCCAACTTCTCAGGAGATATGTATTTTAGGCAGTAAGTAAAACTGCCTAGGCCTTGGAGAATCTGCCCCAAAGAGATAGACCATCTGTTTATCTGTAATGTACTGATCCTCATATAGTTTACTCACTATCTCCTGGATTAATCTTTGTGTTTTCCGGTTGTGTTGAGTGGGACAATGGAACATAGTGTTTACCATTATCCTATTGTCTAATGGCTTCAAAAAGATATTCACTTTATCCATTACAACAATCTGAGCCCCCTCTGAGATTGTTGTTATTCTCCAATATGTTTTTCTTCAGTGAGCCACTCTGGATTCTCCAAGGGGAATACTCCCTCTATTCTCCACTAGAGAGTTGTAGCTCCATGCTTTTGTGGTATCTGAGGAATTTATGACTTTGCTAATGGTTTCAAATGGTTTTAGAGGATGTTGACTCAGCTTAAAGGGAGCATCTGGGGAGTAGTTCTATAGGGGCACCCTAAAGCCGAGGAAGTCTGTTAGGTGGCCTCCTGGGATTGGTCTGTAGGGAAAACACCCATATTATGTTACATAGGGCATAGGATATAAATACCATGTTTTGAACAAAGGAGGACAGAATAATCATATTTGAGATGGGGCGGTAAATGCAGGGTTCGATAGTGTGATCGTTTGACTTGGCAGTGCGACACACATTTTAAATTGATCACAAGGTAGCCAGTGAAAATGTTTTACCTGTTCACATTAGTTTTTGGTTCACAATTAGCTTTTAATGTTTTATCATCCTGATTTATTCAAATAGTAATGTGCAATTGACCGAAAATAAGCCTACTTCCTGAAGAGGAAACAATGTCACGGAATGCCCCTGTCTGTGTGTGTGTGTGCAGTGCGTGTAGGGCCTATAACCGAGGTCTACCACGGAATGCCCCTGTCTGTGTGTGTGTGTGTGCAGTGCGTGTAGGGCCTATAGCCTAGGTCTACCACGGAATGCCCCTGTCTGTGTGTGTGTGTGTGCAGTGCGTGTAGGGCCTATAGCCTAGGTCTACCACTTTGTGTAGGTGTTAGTGATGATAATGACAGCCTAACCGTCTTCGGCTGGATGGAAATGCAATTAAAAGGTAACTACAAAGTAGCCTGTGCCTACCTGGCAGAATCATGACTATTTGTATCAATCCAGGGGCCATTTGTTTTGAAAACTCCATCACAAGTGCTCTACAGACATAGGAGTCCCGTCCATAAGCTAGCTTTCCCCTAAAGTCAATGGAATTAAATTGCCAAAATGATATAGCCTAATTAGCCTGCTCTTATCTATATGGAAAGAAATACAATCATTCAAAATAGGCTACTACACAAGAAAGCATGATTTGGCCACAGAGGATCATTGGTTTCTTTAAAAAATAAATAAGCTGTGGATTGCCTACAGTCGAAAGAGACCGCAGTTTGGGCAGCAAATACCCTGGTTTTTAATGTCTATGCAAATACCACATAGATTGTTGAGTTGGGACTGTCAGTGACAAGCAGAGAGGCCCAGCCAGGCATATTGCAATATTTCATCATAGTTTGGAAAGCTAATGACTATTGCTGTAAAGACTAATCTATACATCTGTCGTTTATAGTTATCAAAATTCTCAACTGAATTGATTAGTATAGCCTATCTTATTGGCACCAGCAGAGAGCATCGCCATATTACATTTACATTTTAGTCATTTAACAGACGCTCTTATCCAGAGCGATTTACAGTTAGTGCATACATTATTTTTTTTCTCATACTGGTCCCCCGTGGGAATCGAACCCACAACCCTGGCGTTGCAAGCGCCATACTCTACCAACTGAGTTACACGGGACTAGTGTAGTAATAAAGGCCTAGTTCACGAAAATGTATCCCCCCCCAAAAATGTGGGGTTTATCAGGCAGCACCTTCAGCACCCCTACTTTCAGCACCTCATGTGTCTCTAAATCTCTTAAGCTCAGTGTCTGTCTAGTTCAGTGCCAGCTCCTCACAGGCATGCCTGGTGCTAAAATACGTTGGAAATATGTATTTTCCAGATGTTGAAATCAGGGTTGGGCTCAATTCCAATTCAATTCTTGAATTTGAATTTAATTTCAATGAAAGGAAATATAATTTAATACAGTGAAATTCAATTAAATTTAAATGCCTCTTCAATTCCATTTTAGGTGTCGTCTATATAAACATGCATCTTGTAAATAAAACATCAAACATGTTGTTATAGACAGTACCAGTCAAAAGTTTGGCCACACCTACTCATTCAAGGGTTTGTCTTTATTTTTACTATTTTCTACATTGTAGAATAATGGTGAAGACATCAAAACTATGAAATAACACATATGGAATCATGTAGTAATCAAAAACGTGTTCAACAAATCAAAATATATTTCACATTTTAGCCACCTTTTGCCTTGATGACAGCTTTGCACACTCTTGGCATTCTCTCAACCAGCTTCACCTGGAATGCTTTTCCAACAGTCTTGAAGCAGTTCTCACATATGCTGAGCACTTGTTGGCTGCTTTTCCTTCACTCTGCGGTCCAACTCATCCCAAACCATCTCAAATGGGTTGAGGTCGGGTCATCTGATGCAGCACTCAATCACTCTCCTTCTTGGTCAAATAGCCCTTACACAGCCTGGAGGTGTGTTGGGTCAGTGTCCTGTTGAAAAACAAATGATAGTCCCACTAAGCCCAAACCAGATGGGATGGCGTATCGCTGCAGAATGCTGTGGTAGCCATGCTGGTTAAGTGTGCCTTGAATTCTAAATAAATCACAGACAGTGTCACTAGCAAAGCACCCCCACACCATCACACCTCCTCCTCCATGCTTCACGGTGGGAACCACACACGCGAAGATCATCTGTTCACCTTCTCTGCATCTCACAAAGACACAGCGGTTGGAACCAATCCAAAGAAAGGATAGGCGGGAGCTTTGTGGACAACAACACCCATTGTGAGGGCAGAGAGACGGATCTTGTCAGTGTATCCATAATCTTTGATTGCACTGAATTAAATTTGACTTTCTGTTAATCAAATTCAAATTCCTGCGGGATGTGGCCAATTAGAATTTCAACTCATGAGCAATGTTCTCTCCAACTTGATCATTTCCCGATTAGTTAACACTATTAACATTTGCCTCTACTGTGGGAATTCTGATGGAATTAACACAATATTAGCCACTTTCAGTCCAACATACTGAAATAAAGCAAACTATGCAAGACTTAGTATACAAAACTAACTATGCAGCAGATTTAGTAGGCAGAGCGCATCAGAGAAGGATTCTGTAGCATTGCCAGGCACGACTCAGGCCTGTACTCTGAGCCATAGTACTCATGCATAAGAAAACAACAAAGGAAAGAAAAGCATTGCAAGTTTACATTTTGCAAAGTTAGTGTGGGAGAGGTAGAATTGTTTTTGTTATCGATCAATAATGATAAACCTCCTGGCATTGACAACTTAGATGGGAAGCTACTGAGGAAATATATAATATCTTTAATCTGAGCCTAGAGGAAAGTCTTTGTCCTCAGGCCTGGAGGGAAGCCAAAGTCATTCCGCTACCCAAGAGTGGTAAAGCGACCTTTACTGGTTCTAACAGCAGACCTAGCAGCTTGCTGCCAGCTCTTAGCAAACTGTTGTGTTTGACCGAATACAATGCTATTTCTCTGTAAACAAATTAACAACAGACTTTCAGCATGCTTCTAGAGAAATGAATATTCTTGGCCACTGTTAAAACTGTAACTTCCAGCTGGTACAGCCTCAGTGTTCACAGTAAACGGGTGCCGAAAGTTGTACAGAACTTTCACAACATTCAAGTTTGCGCTCAGCAGACCTGAAATTTGCTCAATGACGATTAATCTTCCTCATGAGTTGAATGGGAGTCAATTCCAACATTCTGAATTGAGCCCAACCCTGATTGCTACAGATATTATGACCTATGTCTTTATCTAAACCAAAGCAATTTGACTTCTTAGCAATGGAGTTGCAACTGTGAGCTGCTGTAAACCTATGTGATTGGGTACAAAGGTTGAGTCTCTAGATTCCCTTGCTGCACTGGGGAAATAATGAAATGGTTGTCATGGTGATTTAAACTGGGCCTGGTAATCTCCCAACTCGGAGGCCATGTCATTTGTTACATTTCAGCCAATTGATAAAAGCAGCTACAAGGCTGAACCCAGAAGACAACTCTAAATAGATACTTATTTATATTATCCTAAAATCCTTTATCTCATTCTATTGAGCCTCTTTGTTCAACAGGTAGTCTATGATATTAATATTGTAGCAAACAGCGGGGCAGGGAAGTGAACCCGGGTCGCTGGCGAGAAAGGCAAACACCCTAAACATGGCAATAGGGTTAACCCACATGGTGGGAATTGTAACGTGGCTCACTACACAGCCCCCTCCAAAACAGGAAGGTATTGGGGATTTTTCAGTAGACTATAGTTCAATCCTTTTAGACTCAGTATACTATAAGTTAAACAGTTAATCACAACATGACAAGCACGGAGCCAGGGTTAAACATAGTTACATCTCTGTTGCTAGGCAGGAACTTCATTGGTTCCTCTCGCTGGTGTAGTCATGGCCCTGCCTGATGCTAGAACCTTCGTGGGCGTGGAAGTTTCTTCTCTCTTCATCTGATCTGACTTCGGGTCAAATTCCTCGCTCCTCCCTAATCCACGGCTGTCCTGCCTTATCAGTGACTGAAACCAGACTGTTGCCCTTATCCTCCCTCCTTAGGCATATTCCTGGAACGGAGCCAGGGGTTAAACATAGTTCAGACTATAAGTTAAACATGGTTAATCACAGCATGACAGGTGTTGGGACTGAGTGGTACAGAAGGAAGAGGCTTGGAAGAATGCCTGCAATGTGTGAGAACTGCCTGCTATGTGTGGGAACTGTATATGAATGAGAAATTGATTATGGACCTGCCATGTTTAAGCCATGTTTAAGTACCGATTGATAGGTATGGGAATCAATTAGGGGGTCAGAATGGAGCCAGGAAATGGCTCTGCTATTTTTACAGGACAGGGCTGTTATTTTTACAGGACAGTGCTGTTATTTCTACAGGACAGGGCTGTTATTTTTACATGACAGGGCTGTTATTTTTACAGGACAGGGCTGTTATTTTTACAGGACAGAGCTGTTATTTCTACAGGACAGGGCTGTTATTTTTACATGACAGGCCTGTTATTTTTACATGATAGGGCTGTTATTTTTACAGGACAGGGCTGTTATTTCTACAGGACATGGCTGTTATTTTTACATGACAGGGCTGTTATTTCTACAGGACAGGGCTGTTATTTCTACAGGACAGGGCTGTTATTTCTACAGGACAGGGCTGTTATTTCTACAGGACAGGGCTGTTATTTTTACATGACAGGGCTGTTATTTTTACATGACAGGGCTGTTATTTTTACAGGACAGGGCTGTTATTTCTACAGGACAGGCCTTGGTCCCGCCACTAATGTTTCCAGACACTGAATTAGAAGGGAGAGAAGTCAGATACCGCCATTATTATAAAATAAGGAAGTGGGCGGAGCCGTCAAGAGGTGAAAACTGGAGACAATGGTGGAGGAACCAAACAGGGAGGGATTAAGCTAAAATGTATGTAAAATGAGTAAGGATGAAACTGTATATAAACTGAGAGCTGAGAGGTGGAAAGTGAGATGCTCTGCAGACCACCTCGGCTCTATTATCTGTGTAATAAAGTATATCTTAATTCTACAAAAACTCTGAAAGTACTTTTTGTTTTACTGACGACAAATAAATGTTTTGACATCAAAGGCACTACTCAGCCCCCTCACATGTCCAGGCTTTCTGATGGCCTCATGGCCACCATCCCACTTCTGTAGCAAACGGCGTGGCAGGGAAGCAAACCCAGGTTGTTGGGCCACTTCCTGATGACGAGTGGTCTGTTTCTATGTTCTAGGTGCAGTTGATCTCCCGTTCTGCTCAGAGAGCAACTTGTATTTGCCACATGCGCCGAATACAACAGGTGTAGACATTACATTGCTCTGTCCTCTCTCCAGTTTAGAGTTTACAGGATATCCTGCTCTGTCCTCTCTCCAGTTTAGAGTTTATAGGATATCCTGCGCTGTCCTCTCTCCAGTTTAGAGTTTATAGGATATCCTGCTCTGTCCTCTCTCCAGTTTAGAGTTTATATGATATCCTGATCTGTCCTCTCTCCAGTTTAGAGTTTATAGGATATCCTGATCTGTCATCTAAAAATATGTAATGGCTGGACAAGAACAAATATACTTTTATATAGGTATGCTTTCTACACACCATGAGGATAAACCATTAACCATGAGGTGTAGCTAACAGTTTTCTTTACTGACAACTGGGGTTAGAGACAGACAGAGACTGAGAGAGACACAGACATCAAATACTCATGATCTTTGACCTTCCACCATTTCAGGCTTTTTTCACAGAAATTGCATGGTAACACTTTACATGGCAGATGATAGGCATTAAAAAACATTCATAAAGCCCTTGACCATTTTAAATAATATTACTTACATTTTCGTCATTTAACATACGCTCTTATCCAAAGATACTCAAGGGCACATCTACAGTTTTCTTTTACCTAGTCAGCTCAGGGTTTCGAACCAGCAACCTTTCGGTTACTGGTCCAACACCCTTAACCGCTAGGCTACCTGCCACCAGTGTATGATGGGCATCTTACAACAACTACAGCTGACATTATTGTGGTCATGTTAAGTATTTAGTTTTTTATTGGGATCCCCAAATAGACGTTGCCAAGGCAATCTTTTTTTTTTTTTTTTTTTTTTTCAGGCTGCAAAGTAAGGATCCTACCAGGGATTATTGATGTATGATGTTGGTAGAATGTATACATTGGGATAGTAGTAAGGATCCTACCAGGGATTATTTATGTATGATGTTGGTAGAATGTATACATTGGGATAGTTAGTAGTAAGAGGCCGGTGGGTAAATGACTAAGAATCAAGCCTCCTGTCAATTAGGGAGATTTGTTTCTTTATTTTGTGTTTAGTTGTACCTTTACCTTCCTGTAGTCGCTCATTTGGAAGGATTCTGTATGTAGGAATTGTCTAATATCCCTCCCAATGTGTTCTCGCAAGGGAGGTATTGAAATGGGGTGTCAATTTTGACCGCTACCTTTTTGAGAAAAAAAGTATTACTTGTTAAACAATCTCTTTCTCTGAGCAATTGTATTAGTATAAAATAATTTAATTTAATATTTTAACTTCTAAGTTAGAGATATGTTGAAACTGGATCCGTCATATTGATTCAACATTTTATAGTATGCCATGGCCATTACTGGCCAAAGGTTAAACTACTGTTCTGTTAATGCTATAGTATGGTGTTGTGCCACTAGACTTTGACCAGATATTATTGCATCCAAAGATCAACTGCACCTAGAACAGAGATACAGAGCCACTTGTCATCAGGAAGGTGCTCTCTCAGCACAACGGAAAATATCTCAATGACTTGACATGTTCTGGTTGTGAATACAGGCTACAAGGTAAGAATCTTCCAAGGGATTATTGTAAAGTGTGTAGGGAAATTAAATATATGGTGTTATTATAGTATAGAGAATGACAGTAAAACACTCAGATCTAACAGTCCATTTCACCTGGGACAGGTACGTGACAGTTCAATCATACAAAATGGCGCTAACTGGGCGTAGGCAAGTCAAATTCTAAAACATATTGTTCATATCTCGTATTATAGGATTCATATATCGTGGTTATTTTACAATTTGTAAAAATGTTAATGTATCATAGTTCTAAATCATCTACCAGAATATGAGAACATTTGTTGTTTTCAAAATTACAATGAGCTCCTACTTTCTGTGTAATTTGGTATGAAACCTGAACGTACTTTTCTTAACATTGATATTATGAATTAAATTCAATAATATCATAATAATATCAGACCTGTTGAACAAAGCAACACACTAGAATGAGTGGAATTATTACAAGAGAAAGTGAGACATTATTATGAATTACTATTATTACTATTATTATTATTATTATTATTGTTATTATTATTATTATTATTATTATTATTAGTTCCACTACATGGAGAAAAGGTTAACAATATCAGTCATGACTACTTGTTGATGTGATTGCATTAAATCTCCTGACCGTTTGGACGTGTATGTTAGTAAATATTTTATTTCTAAGAGATAATGAATAAAATAGAACAATTGACCTTCAATAATTAGTTGTCACTGTGTTCACCACAACCAACATGTTGGATCTCTGTTTAGGGGTCAGTGGTCTAAAATGAGTCTCTCTGGGGAAAGAGAGGAGGGGGGCCCTGCCTCTAAAATGAGTCTCTCTGGGGAGAGAGAGGAGGGGGTCCCTGCCTCTAAAATGAGGCTCTCTGGGGGACATGACACCAAAGCTAAGAGGTGAGATGACAATTTTTAATTGGAATAATTATTAATTATTATAATAATATTATTATTATTATTATTAATATTAAGAGCTTCACTACATGGAGAAAATGTGAAAAATATCAGTCATGACTACATGTTGATGTGATTGCATTAAATCACCTGACCGTTTGGACGTATCTGTTAGTAAATGTTTTATTTCTAAGAGATAATGAATAAAATAGAACAATTGACATTCAATAATCAGTTGTCACTGTGTTCACCACAACCAACATGTTGGATCTCTGTTTAGACGTCAGTTCTTGAAAATGAGTCTCTCTGGGGAGAGAGAGAAGGGGGTCCCTACCTCTAAAATGAGTCTCTCTGGGGAACCTGACACCAAAGCTAAGAGGTGAGATGACAATGTTGTTTAAGAATTTACAAGGAGTTTATTTCTAAAATGTTATATACACAGTTATTTCACGTTTGTTATTTTACATCAGAAATGATTGCTTATGGGTACCTTCATGTGTCTGTCAAATATTGTTGTTCTAAGATTATAATTAATAGATTTTTGTGTATTAATTTTTCTTTTGCAAAACGCTATATAGCTGGAATGAAATGTTTGTATCCTGTATATTTGACTGTGATATGTGGATGTCTCACCAGCACACACACACACACACACACACAGACACACACACACACACACACACACACACACACACACACACACACACACACACACACACACACACACACACACACCACATCTTTACCAGCATACACACACATCTTTACCATCATACACACACACATCTATAGAAGTTTTGCATGACACAATCATTTATCCTACTCTTAGTTATTGTCTAATATGTTGTCATGCAGAACCTTATTGTTTTTACTAATTCTGATCGTTGTTACAAGCGGAATTTGGACAATACTACCGTCAAATCAACACACTCTTCACTCCTGTTTAAACCAAAAAGGGTTCTATCGCTTGCTTAATATATGGAACCACTAAAAGTTATATATATATATATATATATATATATATATATATATATATCAATCAATCAATTTTATTTTATATAGCCCTTCTTACATCAGCTAATATCTCGAAGTGCTGTACAGAAACCCAGCCTAAAACCCCAAACAGCTAGTAATGCAGGTGTAGAAGCACGGTGGCTAGGAAAAACTCCCTAGAAAGGCGAAAACCTAGGAAGAAACCTAGAGAGGAACCAGGCTATGAGGGGTGGCCAGTCCTCTTCTGGCTGTGCCGGGTGGAGATTATAACAGAACCATGCCAAGATGTTCAAAAATGTTCATAAGTGACAAGCATGGTCAAATAATACTCAGGAATAAATCTCAGTTGGCTTTTCATAGCCGATCATTAAGAGTTGAAAACAGCAGGTCTGGGACAGGTAGGCGTTCCATAACCGCAGGCAGAACAGTTGAAACTGGAATAGCAGCAAGGCCAGGCGGACTGGGGACAGCAAGGAGTCACCACGGCCGGTAGTCCCGACGTATGGTCCTAGGGCTCAGGTCTCTCAGTTGGCTTTTCATAGCCGATCATTAAGAGTTGAAAACAGCAGGTCTGGGACAGGTAGGGGTTTCGTAACCGCAGGCAGAACAGTTGAAACTGGAATAGCAGCAAGGCCAGGCGGACTGGGGACAGCAAGGTGTCATCATGCCCGGTAGTCCTGACGTATGGTCCTAGGGCTCAGGTTCTCAGAGAGAAAGAGAGAACGAGAGAATTAGAGAGAGCATACTTAAATTCACACAGGACACTGGATAAGACAGGAGAAGTACTCCAGGTATAACCAACTAACCCCAGCCCCCCGACACATAAACTACTGCAGCATAAATACTGGAGGCTGAGACAGGAGCGGTCCGGAGACACTGTGGCCCCATCCGAAGAAACCCCCGGACAGGGCCAAACAGGAAGGATATAACCCCACCCACTCTGCCAAAGCACAGCCCCCGCACCACTAGAGGGATATCCCCAACCACCAACTTACAATCCTGAGACAAGGCCGAGTATAGCCCACAGAGGTCTCCACCACAGCACAAACCAAGGGGGGGCGCCAACAATATATATATATATAGAAACCTTTTATAGGGTTCTTTAATCAGAACTCTAGAGGTTCTTCTTCCCTGAACCAAAATGGTTCCATGTAGAATCTTGCATGGTGTCATTTATGAATTATGGCTACTACTATTAAATAGGAATATTTTTTGCTAAGAATATATAGGACAATATATGACAATAGGAATGGTTGAAAAATCCCAATATTCATTTAAAATTATCCTTAGAAATAGCAGTGCTGGGGATTTGGAAAGCCATAGCCAGTCAATCAACAACAGAAAAATTGATCTTTAATTTAGTCTGTGGATACTATGCGACTAGAAAGGTTAAACATGCATGTATGACATCACAGCACAGTTGAAAAAAATATGGCAGGTGGAAATCAAAAGAGGATGTTCTACGGAGATAGGTGGGCGGGGCTGAGAGTAGCAGAGGGGTGGGATTAAAAAAGATAATGATCGGTAATAGTCATTACTGTAAACACTATAGATGTCTGGGTACTATCTATCCAAAATGTAATGTATAATGTATAAGAAATTATTATTATTATTATTATTATTATTATTATTATTATTATTACTTTATTAATTATTGATAAGTAACTATAGATGTCTGGGAAAAAAAATAATGATTACTGTGTATAAAAGTATTGTATGGGGGGTAGAATTGATCTTCATTATTTGCAAACACACACGTCAACTCCGGCTGACTTCTTTACAATACATTACAATACAATACAGTACAACTTAGTTACAAATTAGTTACAGCAAACAACAAAAATGTGTCGTCTGCTCCAATCTTAACGCCCCAAACAGCAGACCTCACACATACAGTTTGGACCAGCACAGGTTCAAGCTCCAGTGCAGTTCCCCTGGATGGAGAGCATGTTGTGGGGTTAAGGGCCTTGCTCAAGGGCCCAACGAAAGGTGAATGTTTTGAGTATGTGAACCCAGCAGCCCTCCAGGGGTCAGATCAATTCCGCCCATTTTTTCCAGCGCCTGGCCTGGGATTCAAACTGGACACTTTTCGGCCACTGGTCCAACGCCTGCCACAGCTCCAACTCATTTGCCGCGAAAACCTGAGTTAATATTCAGAAATAAGCATGAGTTAATCTGCCAAAATGAAGACAAAATGTTATGCAGACATCATTATTATGATAACATACATTCAGTTGTCATCAGCAGCAGCCACAAGAGAGAGAGCCTCTGATAGTTCTGGGTAACTGCCAGACTGAGCAAAACATAGATAGTGTGTTAAAAGTCATGTAATGATTAACTAGGCTATTGAATCACCAACATTTATTATACAGAATTATTATACAGAAATCTTTGTCAAAAGCTGAAGAGAAACTGTTGCATGTAGGTATATATTATTTATGGATTGATCATATAGAAATATAAAAATATTATTTTAACCACTCCAAAGCAATTACATGTGGCACAGGAACCACTGACTCACTGCATTATTCTATAGTATTATCAAGACACCTGCTGTTAACTCTTAACGGGTTAGGACAGCTCATGAGGTGTCCTAAATATCTGCCGACTAGGTGGGACTAGAGGCTTCATGCATAGCTTTAATGTATACCCATAAGAGTAGAAGTCTTTATTGTCAGCACTTATAGGACACATTTTCTACTCTGAGATACTTTGTGGATATGGGCCCAGATCTCAAAATATTGTTATAAAAAAAATAATAATTTAGTTTTACGTTATAATAATTATAATTATAATAGCAAATGAATATTACTAATGTAAGCCACTGTAAAGTCTGGGTTTAGTTTATTGTGTGGCACTGCTCATGTCCGCGTTCTGGAACTGTCCGTGTCCCCGTACGGTTTGGTGCCAAGCATATTGTCCAGTTACGCGCAGAGTGGTCTGAGGTGATCTTGGGGAACAACAACGGAGTTCGTTACAGTGTTGAGACACCGAAGTTTATTGTTCAATTTGCTTTTTGGTCAGGGACAGTATGAGTGTAGCCAGATCCTTTTCACTCGCTATCCTTGTTTCATCTTGTGGTTCACCGGATTCGTCATCATCCTCGAGGGACAGACGAACGACCTGCTAGCTATCCAAGCTAGTCGGTACAGCTAGCTAAGCTAGCTACTCTACCAGCAGCATCCTAGTTATCCTAGCTACCACTACATCATCACCGGCTGCCTGCATTTCTTGTGGACCGATGGAGCTCCCTGGTTGTTTCTTCCACCTGTTAAATACCGTGGAGTGCTTCTCCCTCTCTCGTTGACGGATGCTGGGTACCTACTCTCCCTCTGTCCGGTTCTCCTCTCTTCACTAGATGGATGGTAACTTTAGTGTTTAACCCCTCTGTGTCCAAGGACCAAACTTTTTGAATATTCTTTTTGGGGCGCCTCAAGTGACATTTTTTTACAACGTTTATTTCTGATAAAATTAGTTCATTGCATCCGCCATGGAGCCCAGTTTCATAATATTACCTTCTGTCCCTGGTTATGAAGTAATCGAGAAAAAAACAGGCCTTAGGTTTGGACATTTTTCACCCTACCAGCTCCTATTAGTTCTATTGAGCTCCGTGGCACCGACTCGCCTTCAGAACGTTCTATTCCCAGCCCATTGTTCTGCGTCACAATGCCAGGTTCACTATTGTTATCAATGAGACCTGCCTGCGTTAACCCTGTAGGTTTACCTCAGGTAACTTATTATTAACAAGGTTACAGCTACTAGGTGAGCGTTACCCCTGTAGGTTTACCTCAGGTAACTTATTATTAACAAGGTTTCGGCTACTTGGTGAGCGCGCACACTGTTCACCTGAGTACATGTTGTGGTCACCAATAGTGAGGTGAGACACAGTTTTAGAGGCGATGGCTGGCGGATAGCCATCAAACATTAAACATTTTATGGTCATGGTTAACCATATTTGTTTTAAGAAAAAAGTGTACAATCTAAAGAAAACGCATGTCCCTGTCCTCTTTTTCAAGATGTGGCCGATTTAAACAGCCAGAAGACATTTTTTAATTAAGAAATAAAAATTGTTTTGATGACTTGTTGTTTCTAAATGACTGCTGGGTAATTTGATATGCATCGAAATCTTCGTTCATAGGCATCAAATTGAGTGAATGCTGCACAGGTTCACTGAGTTGCAAACCAAATGGGCATAATGGGGTGATTGTTGTCTAATCGGGTGGTCTAGCTAATGGATTTGTAGATCTGACGCAGTTTCTACCTCAGATTATGAGCCTAGCAAGTGTCATATAGCTCAGTTGGTAGAGCATGGTGCTTGCAACGCCAGGGTTGTGGGTTCGTTTCCCACGGGGGGCCAGTATGAAAATGTATGCACTCACTAACTGTAAGTCGCTCTGGATAAGAGCGTCTGCTAAATATGTAAAATGTAAATGTAAAAAATTTAATGAATGAGTTATGTAGTACCCACAGATGGCCAAAGGGAGGCGAAAGAGTGCTATAAACCCATACTGTTTTTTGCCATATAAACCCTAAACCTAACAATCAATCAAATGTATTTATAAAGCCCTTTTTACACCAGCAGATGCCACAAACTGCTATACAGAAACTCTTACCCTACTTATAACCTATTTTAGCCGTAACCCCTAATTCTAGGGTAGGGTAGCCTAGAACACTTTTAGAAACTATTTTAGTAATAATATTATCTTAGTAAATACAATTATAGTATTAAATAGCGTTTTGATTATTTTGTTGTTATTTTATTATATGTATAATTGCAAGACAGAACACTTGATAAATAAGACACATTTGTTTTATTTTTCAAATGTGGTTTGAATTGGGTGACCTAGTAACCTCTGTGTGAAGGTCCAGCAATTGGTGTGGGGCAGGTTTGAGACTGATCTAATACACTTTATTTCTCAGCTGCCTCACCAACGTCTGTACGTGAATTAATAACTTTTAATAGCTAAATATTTCCAATAGATGGCAGCATAAGACCACGAAGCATCAGTTATAGGCTACAAGCAGCAATATGATTGACATAAAATAGCATGCAACCAAATTCTAAATGTCCCATGATTTTCTAAAATGGTCACTCATTACTTTAGCTAGCTATATATCTCGTATTAGGCCTGTGATGCTTTTGGAAGAGCAATTAAATAGTGACTATAGCAGGTGTTGAACCCCTGGTAAATAATCACTAGTCAGATGCTCCAACCTCAACTCTAATATACATGCATTTTTAAATATCTAATATTGCGATTAAACAACCTCGGAATAGATAAGACAAGAGTGCGTCTTCCAGCTCGCCAATAAATTACATCATGCAACCCTCCCGGTTAGCAAATGTACCTCAACATGCCCCTCGCTTGTGCTAGAAGGCAGAGTGCTCGCTGCTGGTTGATGAATCTGACAATGAATGTACTAGGAAAATACGTTTTTCTCAACCAGAGGTGACTAAATTAATGTTCAGGCTTATTGATAATCTTTATAGTAATGAAGTATAATTTCAAAACATGAGCATAAAAACAGCTAATAATAAACATGAATCATCATTATATTATTTCACAGTAATCTGTTAAATGCCTTTTCAGTCGTTCCTCTTGCGTTAGCAGTGTGGAAAGGGACAGTAAAAAGCGTGTGCAGGAGTTTTCCTGTGAGGGGGAGTGGTGGTATATCCAGGGAGAAAACTAAACTAACCTTCTGAAATGTCATTCGTGGTCTTATGCTGTCATCTATTGGAATTATTTAGTAACTGCAGTAGTATTGAATAAACGATATCCTTACTAAAGTAGTAATTACTCAGAATTTCAAAATATGACATTTTCTAGTTCATTCACCATAACATAACAATTTATAGCATAACAAACAATGAAACTGACATAAACCAAAAACACCATACATTTAGTTAACTATATATATATATATATATATTTAAACTATTTATTTAGGGTGACATTATCTGCCAAAGTAATACCACTGTAGTAGGTGTACCAAAACTTTCAAAGGCCATTTTCTCAAAATTGAGGTTACAAGATTATCATCTTTCAAAGCAGAATTACTTTCCCATTGTTCCTCAACTGTAGTGTATGATATACCTTTTTCTAGCTGAGTCTCTACTTCTATCCAATGTAAAAGACACCATTTCAAATGTTGCTACATTTGACTGTGTAAAACCTAGCAGTCCTACTTATTTCTCTGAGAGTGAGGCAGTTATATTATTACTGTGTAAAACCTAGCAGTACTACTTATTTCTCTGAGAGTGAGGCAGATATATTATTACTGTGTAAAACCTAGCAGTACTACTTATTTCTCTGCGAGTGAGGCAGATATGTAGCATTTTGCAAAAAAACATGATTATTTGTCTCTCTGAAATGAAACCATCAAGTGATAGATTTTAAACAAATACATGTCTGTCATTTATCAACCCCATGCCATGATTAGCTAGTAAAAAGACACCAATCTCTTTCATAATTTCTTTAGAAAATAGAAGCTAATTGACGAACATTTCTGAAAATGGATACATAGCGTTTTGGAATGAAACTCTTCTTATGTTTCCCCATCTGAGCTCAGAGTAGATGAGAGACGTAATGTTTGTCTCTGTTGTGTTGAAGCCCAATCAAGCAGGAGAGACCAGCCTCCCCTGTACCCAGCTGTGTGTCCATGAAGAGTGACCGGTCTATTGAACATCCTATAGAGTTCAGAGAGGGAGACTTTTCTACTGAACAAAGGTAAGAAGAACTCATGGGTCATGGTCAGTGAGTTAAACAACACTGTCTCTAGTCATTTCTCCTCTCCCATTTTCCCATTTATTTTTGTTGTTTTCATAATCCATAGGCCAATCCTTTTTTCCATTTTCATAGTCCTGAAACAATATTAAACAAACACAACATTCCCTCTCTGTGTGTGTGTGTGTGTGTGTGTGTGTGTGTGTTTGTGTGTGTGTGTGTGTGTGTGTCAGTGAGTGTGTGTGCACTCCCTGGATGAGGAGATGTAATCTCTATCCTGATTGCCTAGTCACTTTCAACCCCTACCTACATGTACATATTACCTCAACTTCTTGGTACCCCTGGACATTGACTCAGTACTGGTACTCCTTGTAGCCTCATGTGCAGGCCGTCAAATCAAAGTCACTCCTTCGATATAAAGTTGTTTTTGACCAACATGAAAATGTGTCAGTTTGTTAAACTACTTAAGACAGAACATTTTCTAAATTAACAACTAAGGAAGTCATTTTTACCTCTCATTGACTTCTCAAACCCCAAACCCTGGCCTGGTTAGCTTCATATGCGTTCCCAGAAGACATTTTGTACATCAGCAGTTGTCACCAAGTGCTTATATAGAAACCCAGTCTAAAACCCCAAAGAGCAAGCAATGCAGATGTAGAAGCACGGTGGCTAGGAAAAACTCCCTAGAAAGGCAGGAACCTAGGAAGAAACCTAGAGAGGAACCAGGCTCTGAGGGGTGGCCAGTCCTCTTCTGGCTGTGCTGGGGGGAGATTATAAGAGGATATGGCCATTAAGGCCAGATCGTTCTTCAAGATGCTAATAATAAACATGAATCATCATTATATTATTTCACAGTAATCTGTTAAATGCCTTTTCAGTCGTTCCTCTTGCGTTAGCAGTGTGGAAAGGGACAGTAAAAAGCGTGTGCAGGGGTTTTCCTGTGAGGCGGAGTGGTGGTGTATCCAGGGAGAAAACTAAACTAACCTTCTGAAATGTCATTCATGGTCTTATGCTGCCATCTTTTGGAATTATTTAGTAACTGCAGTAGTACTGAATAAAGTGTATCTTTACTAAAGTAATTTTTATCATACGTACACTTCAACTGTGAGAGACGGAATCTAAAACAAAAATCCAGAAAATCACATTGTATGATTTTATAGTTATTAATTTGCATTTTATTGCATGTCATAAGTATTTGATACATCAGAAAAGCAGAACTTAATATTTGGTACAGAAACCTTTGTTTGCAATTACAGAGATCATACGTTTCCTGTAGGTCTTGACCAGGTTTGCACACACTGCAGCAGGGATTTTGGCCCACTCCTCCATACAGACCTTCTCCAGATCCTTCAGGTTTTGGGGCTGTCGCAGGGCAATATGGACTTTCAGCTCCCTCCAAAGATTTTCTATTGGGTTCAGGTCTCACAGTTGAAGTGTACCTATGATAAAAATGACAGACCTCTACATGCTTTGTAAGTAGGAAAACCTGCAAAATCGGCAGTGTATCAAATACTTGTTCTCCCCACTGTACCTAGCAGTACTACTTATTTCTCTGAGTGAGGCAGATATATATTATTACTATGTAAAACCTAGTAGTACTACTTATTTCTCTGAGAGTGAGGCATATATATTATTACTGTGTAAAACCTAGCAGTACTACTTATTTCTCTGAGAGTGAGGCAGATATATATATATATATATTATTACTGTGTAAAACCTAGCAGTACTACTTATTTCTCTTGAGAGTGAGGCAGATATATATTATTACTCTGTAAAACCTAGCAGTACTACTTATTTCTCTGAGAGTGAGACAGATATATATTTTTACTGTGTAAAACCTAGCAGTACCACTTATTTCTCTGAGAGTTAGGCAGATATATATTATTACTGTGTAAAACCTAGCAATACTACTTATTTCTCTGTGAGTGAGGCCGATATGTAGCATTTTGCAAGAAGACATGATTATTTGTCTCTCTGAAATGAAACCGTCAAGTGATAGATTTTAAACAAATCGCATACCATGATTAGCTAGTGAAAAAACACACCAATCTCTTTCACAATTTCTTTAAACAATATAAGCTAATTGACCAACATTTCTGAAAATGGATATAAAGCGTTTTGGAATGAAACTCTTGTTTCCCCATCTGAGTTCAGAGTAGATGAGAGACGTAATGTTTGTCTCTGTTGTGTTGAAGGCCAATCAAGCAGGAGAGACCAGCCTCCCCTGTACCCAGCTGTGTGTCCATGAAGAGTGACTGGTCTATGAATCATCCTATAGAGTTTGGAGAGGGAGACTTTTCTACTGAACAAAGGTAAGAAGAACTCATGGGTCATGGTCAGTGAGTTAAACAACACTGTCTCTAGTCATTTCTCCTCTCCCATTTTCCCATTTCTTTTTGTTGTTTTCATATAATCCATAGGCCAATCCTTTTTTTCATTTTCATAGTCCTGAAACAATATTAAACAAACACAACATTCCCTCCCTGTGTGTGTGTGTGTGTGTGTGTGTGTGTGTGTGTGTGTGTGTGTGTGTGTGTGTGTGTGTGTGTGTGTGTGTGTGTGAGAGAGATGTAATGTTTGTCTCTGTTGTGTTGAAGTCCAATCAAGCAGGACAGACGAGCCTCCCGTTTACCCAGCTGTGTGTCCATGAAGAGTGACTGGTCTATGAAACATCCTATAGAGTTTAGAGAGGGAGACTTTTCTAGTGAACAAAGGTAAGAAGAACTCATGGGTCATGGTCAGTGAGTTAAACAACACTGTCTCTAGTCATTTCTCTTCTCCCATTTTCCCATCCAGAGTTATAAATATTAAACAAACACAACGTTCCCTCCCTGTGTGTGTGTGTGTGTGTGTGTGTGTGTGTGTGTGTGTGTGTGTGTGTGTGCACTCCCTGGATGAGGAGATGTAATCTCATGTTTTGTCCCCAGAAACCAACAGGATAGATCAGAGTCAGAGATTCTCAGTGGTCAGTCTTCCCAGAGTCATCAAACAGACCTGGCCTCCATATTCAGTGTATGTGGTCCTGTTATGTACATTTGTTTTTGTTTACCTCAAGTAAAGTTGATCTGTCAATCATTCATTAATGTGTTAATGAGAAAGCATTTAGTCTCTTGCTTAACTTATTTACTTGATTAATTTCAGTTGCTTGAAGAGAATATTATGACATTTGTGAAGAACGAGCTGAAGATGTTCAAGAGGATTCTTAGTCCAGAACTCCCAGAAGGCTTTGAGAGTCAGAAGCAGGATAAAGAAGTGGTGGATGCTGAAGATGAGAAGCAGGAGAGCAGTGCCAGAGAGGGGGCTCTGAAGATCACTCTGCACGTCCTGAGGAAAATGAACCAGAAGGAGCTTGCTGACACACTGGAGAAAAGTAAGAGCTGTCTGCCTCATGTTGAATGCTGTTTTAGAACATTTAAAAGCTGTAGCTAAAGTACAGCTAAAGTAGCTGTGTAATTCAGTGATATTGTAGCAGCCTTAACACAACACCTAGTGATCTCATCAAGTAGCAGCAGGGATGTGTTGTGTTGATTAATTGAGAGAGAGAGAGAGAGAGAGAGAGAGAGAGAGAATACCAATAATAATATAATCAGTCATACCAGTCTGTAATGCATTATGAAAACATTTACACATTTATACAGTCAGTTAAGTGAAGAAATTATTATAATTAAAATTTTATAACAGTCCTAGAATACTGTAGGCATTAAAATAGACATAATATGAATATCCTCTGTGTTATTTCTAGATTCAGATGAGCTTGCTGTGATTTGCCAACGTGAACTCAAATCTAATCTAAAGAAGAAGTTTCAATGTGTATTTGAGGGGATCGCTAAACAAGGAAATCCAACACTTCTCAATAAGATCTACACAGAGCTCTACATCACAGAAGGTGGAAAAGGAGAGGTCAATAATGAACATGAGCTGAGACAGATTGAGACAACAACCAGGAAACAAGCAAGACCAGAGACAGCAATCAAATGTAATGACATCTTCAAACCCTTAACTGGACAAGACAAACTTATCAGAACTGTGCTTACAAAGGGAGTCGCTGGCATTGGAAAAACAGTCTCTGTGCAGAAGTTCATTTTGGACTGGGCTGAAGGGAAAGCAAATCAGGATGTCCAATTTGTATTTTCATTCCCTTTTCGGGAGCTGAATTTGATGAAAAAGGAAAAACACACTTTCATTGAACTTCTCAATCACTTCTCAGTGGAAACCAAAGAATCAAGAATCTCCAACTACGACAAGTACAAAGTTCTGTTCATCTTTGATGGTCTGGATGAGTGCCGACTGCCCCTAGACTTCCAGAAGAACAAGATCTGTTGTGACGTCACAAAGTCAACCTCACTGGATGTTCTGCTGACAAATCTCATCAAGGGAAATCTGCTTCCCTCTGCTCTCCTCTGGATAACTACCCGACCTGCAGCAGCCAATAAGATACCTTCAGGGTGTGTTGACCAGGTGACAGAGGTACGAGGGTTCAATGACCCACAGAAGGAGGAGTACTTCAGGAAGAGATTCAGTGATGAGGACCTGGCCAGCAGAATCATCTCACACATAAAGACATCAAGGAGCCTCCACATCATGTGCCATATTCCAGTCTTCTGTTGGATTTCTGCAATAGTCCTTGAACACATGCTGAAACATAAGAGAGAAGAGATGCCCAAGACTCTGACTGAGATGTACTCACACCTTGTGGAGTTTCATACCAAACAGAAGAATGATAAGTATCTTGGGAAAGAAGAGACAGGTCCACACTGGAATAAAGACAGCATTCTGTCACTGGGAAAACTGGCTTTTCAACAGCTTGTGAATGGCAATCTGATTTTCTATGAAGACGATCTGAAAGAGGCTGGCATTGATGTCAATGAAGCCTCAGTGTACTCAGGATTGTGCACACAGATCTTTAAAGAGGAATGTGGGCTGTACCAGGACAAGGTGTACTGCTTCGTGCATCTGAGCATTCAGGAGTTTCTGGCTGCTGTATATGTGTTCCTCTCATTCATCAACAACAATGAGAATCTAATGGCGGAACAGCAATCAACGTCCAGTAACTTTTCTTCGCTGTTCAGACACAAGCCTGAAGTTACTGTCTACAAGAGTGCTGTGGATAAAGCCTTACGAAGTGAGACAGGAAACCTGGACCTTTTCCTCCGCTTCCTTCTGGGCCTCTCACTGGAGTCCAATCAGAAGCACTTACGAGGTCTACTGACAAAGACAAGAAGCAGCTCACAGAGCCATGAAGAAACAGTCAAGTACATCAAGGAGAAGATCAGGAAGAATCCCTCTCCAGAGAGGTGCATCAATCTGTTCCACTGTCTGAATGAACTGAATGACCATTCTCTAGTGGAGGAGATCCAAACCTACCTGAGATCAGGAAGTCTCTCAAAAGCCAAACTGTCACCTGCACAGTGGTCAGCTCTGGTCTTTGTGTTGTTGACTTCAGAAAAGGAGCTGGATGTGTTTGACCTGAAGAAATACTCCAGATCAGAGGAAGGTCTTCTGAGGCTGCTGCCAGTGGTCATTGCCTCCAGAGCTGCTCTGTGAGTACATACAATGACATTTAAGTACTAATCATCAGGAAGAAATATTCAGTTTAGAGAAATATATGTATTATTGAAAAACATATTGAATCAATGCATTGATGTTCACATTAGTATAACAATATGACCATACAATTCTAGGAGAAAGAAGATGAATCTATATGTTGTTTAAGAGAATAAAACAAATGCATCTGCCATTGTCCTTCTACACTACTGGTGTTCAATCAACAGTGTGTTTGTGAAATCATGATGATCTCTTTGCAGGCTGTCAGGCTGTCTAGTCACAGAGGAAGGCTGTGCTTCTCTGGTCTCAGCTCTGAAGTCAAACCCCTCACACCTGAGAGAGCTGGATCTGAGTAACAATGACCTGAAGGATTCAGGAGTGAAGCTGCTCTCTGCTGGACTGGGGAATCCCCACTGTAAACTGGAGACTCTGAGGTCAGTATTCCTGTAGTTGATCAACAAGTGATAACTGTTCACCAGATCCACATGTGTTTACCAGGCACACATAGTCCACACCATATGTGTTTGGACAGTGAAGCTTACAGTTTTTTAGACAGAAATTTACTCCAGTCATCATCCACCATTCAGTTACTATTGGACAAAACATAACCCAAAACACAACCAAAACAAACTGCAAATGCAACCAATGAGTTTACAACCAAATACTCAACTTTTGACTACTTTAATACACTATAAGTGAATTGGTCAGAATACTTATGACTTCTTCAAATGGGAGATACATAAAGTGCTTTCATTTCTAAACGGTGAAACAGATATGTATTAAAATATCCTCAAATAAAAGGTGACATTATATACTGTCACCTCATATGAAACATTTGATCTCAAATCCAAAATGCTGGAGTATAGAGCCACATTTAAAATGTTAGCTTCACTGTCAAACTAGATATGGTGTGGACTGTATACTCAATACAATCTAAATATGATACCTCACTGTCTGTCTTTTGACTGATACTGCTTTTTAAACTGCTCTGGTCAGTCTACTCAAATATTTGTACTTTTATATTTTTCTCTCTACAAGCAATACTTTGATAATTTGTCATTTCTAAAATGATACATTCATTTATGAATAGATACGGCAGGTTTCAGGAGACTGATATATCTTAATATGTAGAAAAAATATACTGCCACTATTTTCACCACCAAACAATAGCAGTGTGATTTTAATATGATTTGACTCTTTGCAGGCTGTCAGGCTGTCTAGTCACAGAGGAAGGCTGTGCTTCTCTGGTATCAGCTCTGAAGTCAAACCCCTCACACCTGAGAGAGCTGTATCTGAGTAACAATGACCTGAATGATTCAGGAGTGAAGCTGCTCTCTGCTGGACTGGGGAATCCCCACTGTAAACTGGAGACTCTGAGGTCAGTATTCCTGTAGTTGGTCAACAAGTGAGAACTGTTCACCAGATCCACATGTGTTTACCAGGCACACATAGTCCACACCATTTGTGTTTGGACAGTGAAGCTTACAGTTTTACATTTGGTGCTATGCTCCAGCATTTTAGATTTTAGATATAATGTTTCATATTAGGCGACAGTACAGAATGTCACCTTTTATTTAAAGGTATTCATAAATATATATATTTTTACCGTTTAGAAATGAAAGCACTTTACGTATCTAGTTCTCCCATTTTAATTCGTAATTATTTGGACAAATTCAATTAGTCAAAAGTTTATTGGGCTCCCGAGTGGCGCAGCGGTCTAAGGCACTCCATCTCAGTGATTGAGGCGTCACTACAGACCCCCTGGTTCAATTCCAGGCTGTATCACAACCGGCAGTGATTGGGAGTCCCATAGTGCGGCGCACAATTGGACCGGGTTTGGCCGGTGTAGGCTGTCATTGTAAATAAGAATTTGTTCTTAACTGACTTGCCTAGTTAAATAAAAATACATAAAAAAGTGTTTTGTCCAATATTCCATACCTGCAGTGATTACATCAAGCTTGTGATTCTACAAACTTGTTGAATGCATTTGCAGTTTGTCTTGGTTGTGTTTTAGATTATGTTATTCCTAAAATAAACTGAATGGTGAATAATGTCCTGTCATTTTGGAGTCACTTCACTTGTATTGTCAGCAAGAATAGAATATCTTTCTGAACAATTCTACATTCATGTGGATGCTACTATGATTATGAATAATCATGAATGAATCGTGAATGATGATGAATGAGAAAGTTACAGAGGAACAAGGATCATTCCCCCTCTGTTATTGGTAATGGTGAGAGGTTAGCATGTTTTGTTGTAACCTCTGTAACTTTCTCACTCATTATTATTCATGATTCATTCATGATTTTTCTTAATCATGGCATCATCAGGATTAATTTAGTAGTGTTTAGAAACATGTTATTTACTCACTTAGACAGAAAATTACTCCAGTCATCATCCACCATTTTAATATTGGGCAAAACATAACCCAAAACACAACCAAAACAAACTGCAAATGCAACCAACGAGTTTGAGTCACAAGCTTGATGTAGTCATTGTGTTCAAGGAATATCGGACCACATACAGTGAAGGAAAAAAGTATTTGATCCCCTGCTGATTTTGTACGTTTGCCCACTGACAAAGACATGATCAGTCTATCATTTTAATGTTAGGTTTATTTGAACAGTGAGAGACAGAATAATAAAAAAATTATCCAGAAAAACACATGTCAAAAATGTTATGAATTGATTTGCATTTTAATGAGGGAAATAAATCCACGACCCATTTTCAATGCCCTGGCTGAGGGAAGGAGGTTCTCCCCCAAGATTTGACAGTACACGGCCCCGTCCATCGTCCCTTTGATGTGGTGAAGTTGTCCTGTCCGCTTAGTAGAAAAACACCCCCAAAGCAAAAGGTTTCCACCTCGATGTTTGACGGTGGGGATGGTGTTCTTGGGGTCATAGGCAGCATTCCTCCTCCTCCAAACACGACGAGTTGAGTTGATGCCAAAGAGCTCGATTTTGGTCTCATCTGACCACAACACTTTCACCCAGTTCTCATTCAGATGTTAATTGGCAAACTTCAGATGGGCCTGTATACGTGCTTTCTTGAGCAGGGGGACCTTGCGGGCGCTGCAGGATTTCAGTCCTTCACGGCGTAGTGTGTTACCAATTGTTTTCTTGGTGACTATGGTCCCAGCTGCCTTGAGATCATTGACAAGATCCTCCCGTGTAGTTCTGGGCTGATTCCTCACCGTTCTCATGATCATTGCAACTCCACGAGGTGAGATCTTGCATGGAGCACCAGGCCGAGGGAGATTGACAGTTATGTTGTGTTTCTTCCATTTGCAAATAATCGCACCAACTGTTGTCACCTTCTCACCAAGCTGCTTGGCGATGGTCTTGTAGCCCATTCCAGCCTTGTGTAGGTCTACAATCTTGTCCCTGACATCCTTGGAGAGCTCTTTGGTCTTGGCCATGGTGGAGAGTTTGGAATCTGATTGATTGATTGCTTCTGTGGACAGGTGTCTTTTATATAGGTAACAAACTGAGATTAGGAGCACTCCCTTTAAGAGTGTGCTCCTAATCTCAGCTCATTACCTGTATAAAAGACACCTGGGAGCCAGAAATCTTTCTGATTGAGAGGGGGTCAAATACTTATTTCCCTCATTAAAATGCAAATTATTTATAACATTTTTGACATGCGTTTTTCTGGATTTTTTGTTGTTGTTATTCTGTGTCTCACTGTTCAAATAAACCTACCATTAAAATTATAGACTGATCATTTCTTTGTCAGTGGGAAAACGTACAAAATCAGCAGGGGATCAAATACTTTTTTCCTTCACTGTACTACACTTTTGACTACATTAGTACACTATGAGTGAATTTCTCAAAATACTTATGACTTCTTCAAACTAGATACATAAAGTGCTTTCATTTCAAAACATGAAACAGATATGTATTAAAATACCCTCAACTAAAATATGACATTATATACTGTCACCTCATATGAAACATTTGATCTCAATACCAAAATGCTGGAGTAAAGAGCCACATTTAAAATGTTAGCTTCACTGTCAAAATAGATGTGGTGTGGACTGTATACTCAATACAATCTAAATCTGATACCTCACTGTCTGTCTTTTGACTGATACTGCTTTTTAAACTGGTCTGGTCAGTCTACTCAAATATTTGTACTATACATGTTTCTCTCTGCAGGCAATACTTTCATAATTTGTCATTTCTAATAATGAAACATCCATTTATGAATAGATATGGAAGGTTTCAGGACACATTTAATCAATGAATTGATGTTCACATCAGTATAACAATATGACCATACAATTCTAGGAGACGGAAGATAAATCTATATGTTGTTTAAGAGAATAAACCAAATGCATCTGCCATTGTCCTTCTACACTACAGGTGTTAAATTAACAGTGTGTTTGTGAAATCATGATGATCTCTTTGTCAGGCTGTCAGGCTGTGGAGTCACAGAGAAAGGCTTTGCTTCTCTGGTCTCAGCTCTGAAGTCAAACCCCTCACACCTGAGAGAGCTGGATCTGAGTAACAATGACCTGAAGGATTCAGGAGTGAAGCTGCTCTCTGCTGGACTGGGGAATCCCCACTGTAAACTGGAGACTCTGAGGTCAGTATTCCTGTAGTTGGTCAACAAGTGAGAACTGTTCACCAGATCCACATGTGTTTACCAGGCACACATAGTCCACACCATATGTGTTTGGACAGTGAAGCTTACAGTTTTACATTTGGTGCTATGCTCCAGCATTTTAGATTTTAGATATAATGTTTCATATTAGGCGACAGTACAGAATGTCACCTTTTATTTAAAGGTATTCATAAATATATATATTTTTACCGTTTAGAAATGAAAGCACTTTACGTATCTAGTTCTCCCATTTTAAGTCGTAATTATTTGGACAAATTCAATTAGTCAAAAGTTTATTGGGCTCCCGAGTGGCGCAGCGGTCTAAGGCACTCCATCTCAGTGATTGAGGCGTCACTACAGACCCCCTGGTTCAATTCCAGGCTGTATCACAACCGGCAGTGATTGGGAGTCCCATAGGGCGGCGCACAATTGGCCCAGCGTTGTCCGGGTTTGGCCGGTGTAGGCTGTCATTGTAAATAAGAATTTGTTCTTAACTGACTTGCCTAGTTAAATAAAAATACATAAAAAAGTGTTTGGTCCAATATTCCATACCTGCAGTGATTACATCAAGCTTGTGATTCTACAAACTTGTTGAATGCATTTGCAGTTTGTCTTGGTTGTGTTTTAGATTATGTTATTCCTAAAATAAACTGAATGGTGAATAATGTCCTGTCATTTTGGAGTCACTTCACTTGTATTGTCAGTAAGAATAGAATATGTTTCTGAACAATTCTACATTCATGTGGATGCTACTATGATTATGAATAATCATGAATGAATCGTGAATGATGATGAATGAGAAAGTTACAGAGGAACAAGGATCATTCCCCCTCTGTTATTGGTAATGGTGAGAGGTTAGCATGTTTTGTTGTAACCTCTGTAACTTTCTCACTCATTATTATTCATGATTCATTCATGATTTTTCTTAATCATGGCATCATCAGGATTAATTTATTAGTGTTTAGAAACATGATATTTACTCACTTAGACAGAAAATTACTCCAGTCATCATCCACCATTTTAATATTGGGCAAAACATAACCCAAAACACAACCAAAACAAACTGCAAATGCAACCAACGAGTTTGAGTCACAAGCTTGATGTAGTCATTGTGTTCAAGGAATATCGGACCAAATACAGTGAAGGAAAAAAGTATTTGATCCCCTGCTGATTTTGTACGTTTGCCCACTGACAAAGACATGATCAGTCTATCATTTAAATGTTAGGTTTATTTGAACAGTGAGAGACAGAATAATAAAAAAATTATCCAGAAAAACACATGTCAAAAATGTTATAAATTGATTTGCATTTTAATGAGGGAAATAAATCCACGACCCATTTTCAATGCCCTGGCTGAGGGAAGGAGGTTCTCACCCAAGATTTGACAGTACACGGCCCCGTCCATCGTCCCTTTGATGTGGTGAAGTTGTCCTGTCCCCTTAGCAGAAAAACACCCCCAAAGCATAAGGTTTCCACCTCCATGTTTGACGGTGGGGATGGTGTTCTTGGGGTCATAGGCAGCATTCCTCCTCCTCCAAACACGACGAGTTGAGTTGATGCCAAAGAGCTCGATTTTGGACTCATCTGACCACAACACTTTCACCCAGTTCTCATTCAGATGTTAATTGGCAAACTTCAGATGGGCCTGTATACGTGCTTTCTTGAGCAGGGGGACCTTGTTGGCGCTGCAGGATTTCAGTCCTTCACGGCGTAGTGTGTTACCAATTGTTTTCTTGGTGACTATGGTCCCAGCTGCCTTGAGATCATTGACAAGATCCTCCCGTGTAGTTCTGGGCTGATTCCTCACCGTTCTCATGATCATTGCAACTCCACGAGGTGAGATCTTGCATGGAGCCCCAGGCCAAGGGAGATTGACAGTTATTTTGTGTTTCTTCCATTTGCAAATAATCGCACCAACTGTTGTCACCTTCTCACCAAGCTGCTTGGCGATGGTCTTGTAGCCCATTCCAGCCTTGTGTAGGTCTACAATCTTGTCCCTGACATCCTTGGAGAGCTCTTTGGTCTTGGCCATGGTGGAGAGTTTGGAATCTGATTGATTACATTTACATATATTTACATTTTAGTCATTTAGCAGACGCTCTTAACCAGAGCGACTTACAGGAGCAATTAGGGTTAAGTGCCTTGCTCAAGGGCACATTAACGTCATTTAGCAGACGCTCTTAGCCAGAGCGACTCACAAATTGGTGCGTTCACCCTATAGCCAGTGGGATAACCACTTTACAATTTGGGGGGGGGGGTTAGAAGGAATACTTTATCCTATCCCAGGTATTCCTTAAAGAGGTGGGGTTTCAAATGTCTCCGGAAGGTGGTGAGTGACTCCGCTGTCCTGGCGTCGTGAGGAAGCTTGTTCCACCATTGGGGTGCCAGAGCAGCGAACAGTTTTGACTGGGCTGAGCGGGAGCTGTGCTTCCGCAGAGGAAGGGGAGCCAGCAGGCCAGAGGTGGATGAACGCAATGTCCTCGTTTGGGTGTAGGGACTGATCAGAGCCTGAAGGTACAGAGGTGCCGTTCCCCTCACTGCTCCATAGGCAAGCACCATGGTCTTGTAGCGGATGCGAGCTTCAACTGGAAGCCAGTGGAGTGTGCGGAGGAGGGGGGTGACGTGAGAGAACTTGGGAAGGTTGAACACCAGACGGGCTGCGGCATTCTGGATGAGTTGTAGGGGTTTAATGGCACAGGCAGGGAGCCCAGCCAACAGCGAGTTGCAGTAGTCCAGACGGGAGATGACAAGTGCCTGGACCAGGACCTGCGCCGCTTCCTGTGTAAGGCAGGGTCGCACTCTCCGAATGTTGTAGAGCATGAACCTGCAGGAGCGGGTCACCGCCTTGATGTTGGCGGAGAACGACAGGGTGTTGTCCAGGGTCACGCCTAGGCTCTTCGCACTCTGGGAGGAGGACACAGCGGAGTTGTCAACCGTGATGGCGAGATCATGGAACGGGCAGTCCTTCCCCGGGAGGAAGAGCAGCTCCGTCTTGCCAGGGTTCAGCTTGAGGTGGTGATCCGTCATCCATACTGATATGTCTGCCAGACATGCAGAGATGCGATTCGCCACCTGGTTATCAGAAGGGGGAAAGGAGAAGATTAGTTGTGTATCGTCAGCGTAGCAATGATAGGAGAGACCATGTGAGGATATGACAGAGCCAAGTGACTTGGTGTATAGGGAGAAAAGGAGAGGGCCCAGAACCGATCCCTGGGGGACACCAGTGGTGAGAGCACGTGGTGCGGAGACAGCTTCCCGCCACGCCACTTGGTAGGAGCGACCGGTCAGGTAGGACGCAATCCAGGAGTGAGCCGCGCCGGAGATGCCCATCTCGGAGAGGGTGGAGAGGAGGATCTGATGGTTCACAGTATCAAAGGCAGCAGACAGGTCTAGAAGGACAAGAGCAGAGGAGAGAGAGTTAGCTTTAGCAGTGCGGAGAGTCTCCGTGACACAGAGAAGAGCAGTCTCAGTTGAATGACCAGTCCTGAAACCTGATTGGTTTGGATCAAGAAGGTCATTCTGAGAGAGATAGCAAGAGAGTTGGCTAAAGACGGCACGCTCAATAGTTTTGGAAAGAAAAGAAAGAAGGGATACTGGTCTGTAGTTGTTGACATCAGTGGGGTCGAGTGTTGGTTTTTTGAGGAGGGGAGCAACTCTCGCTCTCTTGAAGACGGAAGGGACATGGCCAGCGGTCAAGGATGAGTTGATCAGCGAGGTGAGGTAGGGGAGAAGGTCACCGGAGATGGTCTGGAGAAGGGAGGAGGGGATGGGGTCAAGCGGGCAGGTTGTTGGGCGGCCTGCAGTCACAAGTCGCAGGATTTTATCTGGAGAGAGAGGGGAGAAAGAAGTCAAAGCATAGGGTAGGGCAGTGTGAGCAGGACCAGCAGTGTTATTAGACTTAACAAACGAGGATCGGATGTCGTCAACCTTCTTTTCAAAGTGGTTGACGAAGTCATCCACAGAGAGAGAGGAGGGGGGGGGGGGGGGGAGGAGGATTCAGGAGGGAGGAAAATGTGGCAAAGAGCTTCCTAGGGTTAGAGGCAGATGCTTGGAATTTAGAGTGGTAGAAGGTGGCCTTAGCAGCAGAAACAGATGAAGAAAATGTAGAGAGGAGGGAGTGAAAAGATGCCAGGTCGGTAGGGAGTTTAGTTTTCTTCCATTTCCTCTCCGCTGCCCGGAGCTCTGTTCTGTGAGCTCGCAGTGAGTCATCAAGCCACGGAGCTGGGGGGGAGGACCGAGCCGGCCGGGAGGATAGGGGACACAGAGAGTCAAAGGATGCAGAAAGGGAGGAGAGGAGGGTTGAGGAGGCAGAATCAGGAGATTGGAGGGAGAAGGATTGAGCAGAGGGAAGAGATGATAGGATGGAAGAGGAGAGAGTAGTGGGAGAGAGAGAGCGAAGGTTGCGGCGGCGCATTACCATCTGTGTAGGGGCAGAGTGAGTAGTGTGGGAGGAGAGCGAGAGAGAAAAGGAAACAAAGTAGTGGTCGGAGACTTGGAGGGGAGTTGCAGTGAGATTAGTAGAGGAGCAGCATCTAGTGAAGATGAGGTCAAGCGTATTGCCTGCCTTGTGAGTAGGGGGGGACGGTGAGAGGGTGAGGTCAAAAGAGGAGAGGAGTGGAAAGAAGGAGGCAGAGAGAAATGAGTCGAACGTGGACATAGGGAGGTTGAAATCCCCCAAAACTGTGAGGGGTGAGCCATCCTCAGGAAAGGAACTTATCAAGGCGTCAAGCTCGTTGATGAACTCTCCAAGGGAACCTGGAGGGCGATAGATGACAAGGATATTAAGCTTAAATGGGTTAGTGACTGTGACAGCATGGAATTCAAATGAGGAGATAGACAGATGGGTTAGGGGAAAAATTGAGAATGTCCACTTGGGAGAGATGAGGATTCCTGTACCACCACCCCTCTGACCAGATGCTCTCGGGGTATGCGAGAACACATGGTCAGACGAGGAGAGAGCAGTAGGAGTAGCCGTGTTTTCAGTGGTGATCCATGTTTCCGTCAGCGCCAGGAAGTCGAGGGACTGGAGGTTGGCATAGGCTGGGATGAAGTCAGCTTTGTTGGCAGCAGAACGGCAGTTCCAGAGGCTGCCTGCGACCTGGAACTCCAGGTGAGGGGTGCGAGCAGGGACCACCAGGTTGGAGAGGCAGCAGCCGCGCGGTGTTGTGCGTTGTTTGTGTAGCCTGTGCAGAGACGAGAGAACAGGGATAGGCAGAGGCATAGTTGACAGGCTGTAGCAAATGGCTACAAAAATGCAGAGGAGATCGGAATGAAATGAGCTAAGCATCTGGGAGAGGAGAGAGGGGGGCCTCCCTCACCAAAAACTTCTACCTCAGAAACTAAAATTGTTTCACTGAACAGTTGTTCAATGTTTAAAGGAATAAACTCAAACCCACTTTATTCAGCTAGCCAACTATGACACCATAGCTGACTAGCATGCTAGCATCCAATAACACACAGTTTAACACACAGTTAAGCACCAATACTCACAACAAACCACCAATAGTGTGTTAACTAGCTAACCAGCATGCCAGCATCCAGTAACACACAGCCAAGCACAAACACTTGGTCACAGCAAACCACCAATAGTGTGATAACACACTAAACAGATCATTCGTGTCTGTGTCAAGTTCCTTTCATGACGCAGCAATGATTCAACATTGGCTAGCTAGGACAAGTATATTGTAATTAGCTACTACCGCACCGTTCGCTGGTCGTGCTGGGTAGCTAGCAATGGCCACTGTGTTGGCTTTGTTTGAAGAACGGCTAGCTAGCTAGCTTCGTGCTACACCCGGCACACAATGGCTACTGTGTTGACTCTGACTCTGTTCGAAAAAACGGCTAATTAGCTCGCTTCGTGCTACAGCCGGCACGGCGGAAGACACTGCCAAGACACAGTAGCTACCCACGATACCTATAAAAGACACCTGTGGACAGGTGTCTTTTATATAGGTAACAAACTGAGATTAGGAGCACTCCCTTTAAGAGTGTGCTCCTAATCTCAGCTCATTACCTGTATAAAAGACACCTGGGAGCCAGAAATCTTTCTGATTGAGAGGGGGTCAAATACTTATTTCCCTCATTAAAATGCAAATCAATTTATAACATTTTTGACATGCGTTTTTCTGGATTTTTTGTTGTTGTTATTCTGTGTCTCACTGTTCAAATAAACCTACCATTAAAATTATAGACTGATCATTTCTTTGTCAGTGGGAAAACGTACAAAATCAGCAGGGGATCAAATACTTTTCTCCTTCACTGTACTAAACTTTTGACTACATTAGTACACTATGAGTGAATTTCTCAAAATACTTATGACTTCTTCAAACTAGATACATAAAGTGCTTTCATTTCAAAACGTGAAACAGATATGTATTAAAATACCCTCAACTAAAATATGACATTATATACTGTCACCTCATATGAAACATTTGATCTCAAATCCAAAATGCTGGAGTAAAGAGCCACATTTAAAATGTTAGCTTCACTGTCAAAATAGATATGGTGTGGACTGTATACTCAATACAATCTAAATCTGATACCTCACTGTCTGTCTTTTGACTGATACTGCTTTTTAAACTGCTCTGGTCAGTCTACTCAAATATTTGTACTATACATGTTTCTCTCTGCAGGCAATACTTTCATAATTTGTCATTTCTAATAATGAAACATCCATTTATGAATAGATATGGAAGTTTTCAGGACACATTTAATCAATGAATTGATGTTCACGTTAGTATAACAATATGACCATACAATTCTAGGAGACGGAAGATGAATCTATATGTTGTTTAAGAGAATAAACCAAATGCATCTGCCATTGTCCTTCTACACTACTGGTGTTAAATTAACAGTGTGTTTGTGAAATCATGATGATCTCTTTGTCAGGCTGTCAGGCTGTGGAATCACAGAGGAAGGCTGTGCTTCTCTGGTCTCAGCTCTGAAGTCAAACCCCTCACACCTGAGAGAGCTGGATCTGAGTAACAATGACCTGAAGGATTCAGGAGTGAAGCTGCTCTCTGCTGGACTGGGGAATCCCCACTGTAAACTGGAGACTCTGAGGTCAGTATTCCTGTAGTTGGTCAACAAGTGATAACTGTTCACCAGATCCACATGTGTTTACCAGGCACACATATTCCACACCATATGTGTTTGGACAATGAAGCTTACAGTTTTAAATTTGGTGCTATGCTCCAGCATCTTGGATTTGAGGTAGAATGTTTCATATTAGGTGACAGTATATAATGTCACCTTTTATTTAAAGGTATTCATAAATATATATTTTTTTACCGTTTAGAAATGAAAGCACTTTACGTATCTAGTTCTCCCATTTTAAGTCGTAATTATTTGGACAAATTCAAT